>NW_011948414.1:3230708-3342326 GCF_000503995.2 Ceratosolen solmsi marchali | reverse complement strand
TCACAAACGTGGAGTACCATAAGTCACATTATTTATAATTAATTTCAATTTGTTCTTTAGTGTATTTATAAGAGAAGGATCGACGCAAGTATGAAATAAAGTATGAAAATGAAAACTATTGCTAATACGTCACATTACCGTGCAATATTCAAAATATTGTACATAGCGACATTTGTTATTGATTTTAAATTAATAAGTCAATTTTAATTGTTGTTATAACTTAATATAGCTTACGTTATTATCAAATGGGTCTTACAGAATAATCGAAAATGATGAATAATAATAATTGGATAAGCTTTAATCTAATTAAACTTTATGTATTTAGATACGAGGAAAATTATCTATGATTTTGTTTATGTTCTTTAGTTTTTGTAAGGTATATGTGAAAATACACATGAAACACAAATGAAATTGGGACATTTTATAATAATTTGTGTTCGTTTGACTTTTAATATACTAATTTACAAAACATAATTTATTGCCTGTACGAGCAAAGAAAAAAATGTAAAATAATGTAAAGCACTTTATCTGTTGATATGTGATGCAGGGAGGAAATATTCATTGCCGCGATGCTTTATCGTTATTATTCATCGAATGCTTCAACGAATGTACAGCGGATAAATTAATTTTATTTCGCTTCATAAAAACAATGGCTATGTAATAAATCTGAGTACACCATAATGAAACCAGAGGTCGTATTAACACTCAAATGTTTTGCACCATCACTTGTTGTATGAATTTCAATAATAACGGCATATCTTGTAAAATTTTAAAGGGAGTTCAATTTGAACGGTATCCACCATACAGTTACATTATTGTACTGTACTAAATGAAAATGTATTTAGGAATCTAACAAACACACACGAGCGCGCACGCAGACCCACACACGTATATATAATTCAAAATACAACGTTGCCACACTAATGAAATTTAATTGACGTATACGTAATATCTGTTTAAGTTAAAAAATGTTATTATTTAATTTTATATAAGCGATTGATATAGAGTATTACGATCATTTGTCTATAGCTATAGTTTCTTAAGCAGTAAATCAGTTTAAAATTCTTAGTGGAAACAAAATTCTATGAAGATATCAGTATTTCCTATGTAGTCGTTCTTCTTTACTTTAATAAATATACTATTATATATTATATATTGTATACGTAGTTGATAATTAATATTAAAATTCGTAATATTTTATGTTTGATATATATATACGTATTATGTACATCCTGTGGAATTTCACAAAAACAGAATTTGTATAATTAATTTAGAAAAGAACGTAATTCCTATATATTACATATTAAATTACACAACTTGTTTATTGGGCATTTGAATTGAAATAGTCGTTATCTTTTGACATAATAAACAATGCTTTTTGCCCGAGCCATTTTTATTTGGCTGGCACACAGAATTTTATTATACATATACATATATTCCTTTTAGATCGCGGAATGTTTTGTTTATCATGCATATGAACTCTGTGGGTCTATTTTTATATATAATATTTGATTTTTATTAATTACAGTATTTTAAGATTGCTGATAAGTTGAATTGTAATTTTGTTTATCATGTACTGGATTAATAATATATGTTTTAATCAACTTCAACTTGCACTTTATAATTCACAATAATGAAAAAGTAATTTGTAAAAAATATTGTAGAATGCATGATACTTTTTTTATTTATTATTTTTTTAACAAGTTTATTATTCAATTATTATTCAATATTATTCATATTTATATTTCATAGCACTGTTGTCATTTTTATATTTAATAAAAAAAAAAAAAAAAAAAAAAAAAAGATTCCAAATTTGTAGTCCATTTTTATTTTTTAAAATATCTGATAATCATTGGTTAGAAAGAATAATAATGTATAGTTATTGCGGATAAAATAATAAATAAATGTTACTCCAATATCGTAGAATAAAAATTTTACTAAAGTATAGAGGGATGAAAATTTATAAAAATTTAAAGCATTCCAATTTTTGAATTTATATTCTGTGAAAGCAAATTTTTTCTTTTATGCTTTAAGTGGTTAGTAAGAGTAACGTTTTTCAATAAGGAATGTACTCTCGTATCCATAAAGTAGGGCATTTTGTTAATTAATACCTAATGAAAGAATCGCTTCATAATAATGATGAATCATTCGCTGAAAAATCTAAACGAATTAATATTTCACATTAATGAATCAATGCAATTATTAAACTTGAGATAAGTGAATGTTAGAAGTTGATATCGCGTTCAGCGAGTATAGATTGTCTATTGATAAATATTTTCAACAACCACAATTGCGTCTCTAAAGATCATCGAACGCGATGTTTTTGAGTTATCAGAGCGATTTCGTTATGTAAGCATAGGCTCGTTGAGTGCGTCAATTATTTATTCAGTGATAATTTCAGTAAGGACATATTTTACATATCTGAACTTTGGTCCTGTGTTCCCATTCAAAGTCAAACACTACTTTATAACACTGACAACGAAAAAAATTCTTACAGAAAAAAAATGTAATCAATAAGGAGAATGATTAAGGTGAGATGAAGTATAAATTGTATGCACTATTCAAATAAATAACCTTGAAAGTTATTTTATTGTTTAAAATATTAAATAAGTAAAATTTATAATACTAAAATTCTTGATCGATTATTGAAACTCTGCTTGTTTTTTTTTTTGTCTCCAAAAACATTTCCCTATACCTGGAGAAATAATTTTACTTCAAAACAATTTTCTTCGAAAATACATTAATAAAAGAGCAACTTATTTTCAAGCGAATCTGTAAAATTTACCTTCTTGGAACTGACACGATGCACGATAATTGTATTTTGTTGCATCAATCAACGAAATAATAATTGTCACTTTAAATTTTCATATCTAGTCATGAAAACATTAGATAATATTGTTTACAGTGAGTTAATTCGATCGATAAAAAATAAAAAATCTATTTCATATGAGTACAATCAATTTTTTGTTTAATTTTTAATGTTACTTTATTTTGATAAGTATAATATAATTATTTCTTTCCGTAATCTAGTAGAATAATTTATGATTCGATAGATCTAATTTATATTAAAGGCTGATTACTAATATTATTATTAAAACTAATTATTAAAGCAACAATAATAAATAATTTTTTCGGTATATACGTAGTATTATATAATATGTACATACGCAACAAAGTGTAGATATGAACATTTATAGAAGTTAAACAAACTTATCAATAATTTATGAAATATAATTTTTGAGTATATATATAAACATTGGCTGTTTCAACTATTTATTATCAGAGCATTATTGTCGAATGAAATATACATCTCCTATTATATGCATCAAAGTTGAAAAGATATAAATAAACTATCCAAGTAAATGTATCGAATAATTATATCAATACGTATTACATACTAACTATATACCATTTTTGTTTATTTCATTGGAACTGTACGATAAATTTTTTTTTTTAACTAAACTTTTAACCTGAATTTTTTTTTAAAAAGGAAATTTTATGCCAGATCTTCCTTTAAACGCAAGATTATATTTGATATACCTACTATGTGATACGGGGAGTTTATTAAAAAAATTTTATTAAAGAATAATTCTTTTTTAATTACTTTCGTTATTCTAATATGTATACCGAAAATGTAAAAAAAAACACTAGTTCTCCGTTATTAACTATTTCTAACCTTAAAATACTGAATAAACAACAATTAATTATAGCAAAGGCATGTAACAGTTGTTACAGTTGTTTGAGCCGAAGTCAATATAAATTTAACGCAACGGATGCAAAATTCCAAATGAAGAGTGTAAAAATTGGGAATTTGCACGTACCGGCATGATAGTATGAACAATCGATTGGTCATTTGAAAATTTATTATCTATCCTAACTGACTCACCTTCTAATAACTTGTTATACCCTTCGTAAAATAGCTATTAAGTTAAAAGGATAAGAGAGCGATTGAACGTAAAACGCGTTCGTACGTCTTCGAAATCCGATGAACTCGTGGTAAAAATAAGATGACCTTTCGCCAATTGAATATAATTATTTCTTATAATTTTAATGCATTCGCCATTTCACTAATTTCCACTAATCGATGATTTATTAAAATATATATATTATTGTTGTTTCTAATTTCGGACAAGTAATACCTCGAACAATATCGAAACTTTCTCTATTACCATGAATCTAGAAATTGATCTTTTTAATATAAAAAATGACTCATTTTATCGTTACTGCATAAATAAATAAATCTTTTATATCGTTATTTTACTTTATAACGGTCAGAATAAATTTCATTATTATCAGTTCAAAATTTACCGCTATAACAATTTTTTCATTCAATGTAAAAGAGAAAGTAACGATACCTATAATATTTATTTATAGATTATATAAATAAAATTTGACAATTATATTATTAATAATACAAAATATTTAAAATAGATTTTAAATGATCTGAAATGTTATTAAGTTACATGTGATATATAAATAGTTTGTTATTTCTATAAATATTTTCATAAGACGCTGCGATAGATATTTTTAACGATTCGATATGAAAATGAAATTGTGATATAAATATATATTCTGGAATGCAAATGAAAAATTATCGACAGTAACAATGTTTGTAGCGGCGATAACAAGTAAAAAGACATAAAAGACAGAAAATAGAATCACTTTCAAGAATCGTGGTAATATTAATGAATTATCGAGTGACAAATAATCATAAAAATGCATGATAATTACATATTAAATATGTAGTTGAAGGTAAAGTAATATGATAAAAATTCAATTTTTTTTTCCTTATGTATTACAATAGCCACATGAGCTATTATTACTATCTTATCTTTTTTGAAATTTAGTGTACAGTAGAACAAAGAAAATCGATGCTCTTTGTTCAAATATATTCTTCAGAGAAGCTTTACGTATTAAATTAAATAAAACTTATTATTTCAGAATAATTGATTCATTGAGATCAATGTAATTTACTTACTTTCTTTATTTTCCTTAAAACACGTGTATTGCATTATAGCATATATAAAAAACAGATTAATTTTGCTTCGTTAAATAAAATAGTTTTTTTTTTTTTTTTTTTATACTCAACTAATAATGAACAAGTGCCCTTACGAGAAGACACGAATAATTGAAAATTAATTTTGATAGTTTACGCTTTCAAATTATAAATTAAGAATACTTATTCATACCGTTTATATTATAAACATTAAATTTTTAATAGTATTGCTTCTACAAAGCAATTATATGTATATATATTTACTTAAAAATGGATGCTTAGAAATTAATATATTTATATTCAGCATATATATTAGCTGTTAACACTCTTTTTTTTTTTTTTAAATTTATACTATATATCTAGATATGCATAAACGGTGTATGTTTTTAAAAGTGAGTAGAAAATTGAGGTTCGATATCAAAATTAATGGTAAATATGTCGTTGATAATTATGTGTATTTGAATATTCTATATACTATTTCATCTTATCTAATCGGATCTTACCTTATACATTGTTAATTATTTGATTAAGATTAATTATGAGAATACTTTGATGTATTTATATTATATTATATATATATATATATATATTATTACGTAATAATTATTAATTGAAGATTGAATTAAATTTCTTGAAATAAAGGAACTATAAATACTCGCAATTAATTGGACGTGTCAAAAGTTTTCTAACTATTTGCATCACTGTGTAAAGGCCAGTATTATAGTTACTTTCATTATTCTTGCATACAGTACGGCGTTACTTAAATACGGATAAACGGAACTTTAATTGTTTTATTGCTCGTCAATTTATTACAGGTTATTGGGAAAACCGGTAGTTTTGCAAATGTTTAATGACGGTAAAAAGCCGGTTTAAAGTTACAGTTAAAAGTCGAAGTTAAATCGTCGTATTATAGAGAATATTCAAAAATATAAACAAAGATTGTATTTCTAATTTTTTTGAAAATATAACTTCATGCGTATTCAACGCGCGCGCGCGCGCGCATATACGCACACACGCGCACGCACGCACACAGATTATACAGCGTTTGGCATTGGCATTAGTTACGCTGCAGTAGTTAGTTATTGTTTTAGCTTACTTTGTAAAAGTAATGTAAATAATTTTTTATTCAATGAATTTCTTTTTATCTAATGATTCTATGTCCAAGTATAATTGTTTTATTTTACAACTATTTTTCGTTTACAAGCATTAACAATATTTGACATAATTTAATATAAATTAATGAAATTATAAGACACAATAGAGTATAAATGATTAAGTAAGGCTTATATAATCAACTATTTTCGTATTACATTCAAAATCTGCAGTAGATATTGATATTTATTTTGTATCAACTTTATAATAGTTTATTTGTTCTCCTAAGATTTTCATTAATTGACTAAAAGAATTATAAACTATCAAAAATATTTGATTTTACTATTTTATATTACATGTACTGTATTAATTTTTTCACTATTCTCCATTTTTGAAATCTTTCTTCAATATTCTAGTTGTTTTGACGATTAATTTAGAATATTTATAGTCGAATCTATAATAATACATGAAATTATATGCATGAAAAGGATCGGTGCTTATATCTAACAAAAAATCTTGCGCTGATTATTAATCATAAGCGTTTTTATCATCATTAAGTTTCTATCCACCCGAATCCCTCATGTACTTAATGTATAGTAAAAAGATTTCTAATAATCATTCTTATAAGTAAATTAGCGTAAAAGTACACAAGACACGTAAATAATCTCGATCTCCAAATGGAAAAACTCTATTACATAAACTATAAAGTTGCTTTTCTCATATTTAAAACTAAATTCAAACATGTTTTTTTTTTTTTTTTTTTAATGTTAAAATAACAAAAGTTGATAATGTTATAAATGATTGATTGTTATGTAGTCTTGCTATTTTTAATACTGGAATGAAATTCAATTAAAAATAAATCTTGTACTTTTCGAATTTTTAATAAGCTAAAGGTGATGGGTGTAAATTGCATTCAATAAAATTTGGCAATAAAAATGAGTTATGAATTGTTATAAAAAGCTAAAAAAATTTTAAAATATATTAGTCCTAACGAAATGAACAAGAATTTGCATCTAATATCTGATAATTCACGAATAATCTTACATATCTTATATAATGAGCTATGAAAATTAAAATATTATAAATTTGCCTCTGTGTGTGTGTGTGTGTGTGTGTGTGTGTGTGTGTGTGTGGTAAGCCGTATATATAAATGCGATTAATTCAATTTTCGACATTATTGAGGAGTAAGTTTATTAAGTCCTAACGGCTCAAAATACGTATTGTAATGTATTTTCAATTAAAATAAAAAAATAAATAAAAAATCTATCCAAAAAAAATTTACTGCTCGTCAGATTTTTCCATCGACCGTCGTTCAAATGTATAGAGATTTTATGGCATCAATCATAATGCAACGGTATGGAATTTTTAAATCAGAGAAGCCTTCTGCCAATGATTTTCGAATATTGAGAAACAAAATAAACCGACCCTTTCGTGAAACTCAAGTAACCTTCACATAGGCAGATGTGATAGCAGAAATTTGCTAGCAATTATGGGAAGACGTAAAACATTACCAACGCCCATCCTAAGTCTCTGCTTACAATTCCAGTTTACGATCGATGAAAATATGAACCGAGAGCGACGGTTCCATCAGACGACAAACTCGCCTCACTAATGCAACGTCGGAAACAGGACAAGAGCGCATAAGTTACTCGTGAACGTAAATTCGATAGGCTACACGTCAGCCTCGCCAAGAGGAAACGCCGTTTCTTTTTTTACCTTCTTTCTTCTTCAATGAAAGACGCGTCAAGAGAGCGCCTATGTGGGACAGACGCGGGAATGTGGGCCACGAGGGCCGACTTCGTTATTTAATCTCAGCCTCTCCTCGCATCGGTACCCAAGGAAATCTCGCACCACGAGCGCTGCAGCAGCGGTTAAGCTGTTTACCGTCACTGAACCAATTGCAGTGCATCTCTGCGTTTCCTTACTCTTGCGATCGTCGATTTATTCCTTGACGGCACTCCCATGCACTTGTTTTGACTGACGCTGTTTGTGTAACATGTACTTTTTCTTCTTCTATTTTTGAAATGATAAGGAGCTTGCAAAGACAAATTTCGATTATCCATCTCTTACTATGGACACTCATATATATATATATATATATATATATATATATATATATACTTTTTATAAGGCTCTTTCTTTTTGATAAAAAAAAAAAAAAAAAATTTCAGTCCACTATAACTTTATGGCTTTCTGATCAGACATTTATTTCTAATTAAATTTTATAGGCGTGGATTTTTTCAACGATTTTATTTTTCTTTGATAATAATAACTTACAAAATTGAAACTTTCAGTATTACTTGAGAGATTCGATTTTTAAAACGGACTATTAATTTGAAAAGAGAAATTTTGTATTTATATGGAGTATTTAAGTTGGAAATTTTACTTTATTTGTAAAAG
Source organism: Ceratosolen solmsi marchali (assembly GCF_000503995.2). Classification (NCBI taxonomy): domain Eukaryota; kingdom Metazoa; phylum Arthropoda; class Insecta; order Hymenoptera; family Agaonidae; genus Ceratosolen; species Ceratosolen solmsi. The sequence goes on along the minus strand of NW_011948414.1, from coordinate 3,333,838 downwards.
TCCATCTTCCATTGAAATTGAATTATTATTATTATTAAACATTAAACATCGTTCGTTTTTTTTTGACGCTAGGGATATATTTTTATTTTCACGGCCGTTTACAAATATTTGTTGTTGTTATTATCGTTGTGGTTGTATAAACAATATCAACAATCATTTAAAATAAATACAACAAATTGTCCTATATATATATATATATATATATATATATATATATATATATATATATGTATATGGAGAGAAAAGATTTATGTGTTTGAATTTTTTTGCAATTCTCACTTCCAAGTTTTCCAAACAAATCAGATAATTTGCAATGTTTGTACAAACACTTGATTAATGAGCGGTAATCTAATATAGAAAGAGATCATTGAAGACACGATACGATTGCTCAGGCTTTAGTTATTATCAAAGCATACATTGATACACACATTGATTAGTGTCTACATAATACTGGTAATGGTAATGGTTTATCACTACATAACCAAGTTTTGCATATGCAAACATGTTAGTAGAATGCGTATGTATGCCTTACCGTCGATTGCTCTATTAAATCAATAGGTATTAAATGGCTTTGTATTGTACTGATATGTGGATCGTTGATCGTAAATGCGTCAAAACAAACTGATTTATGCATTATTATTAAAAATATTACTATTTGTTTATTATCTAGCTTATGACATATACTTTCGAAATTGTATTGTACTTCCGTACGTTCATAAATACATTTTCACCGTGAAAACGTACCTTGAATATACAGGTTTCTATTATTTATCAGGCAGGATAAAGAACTTCCAAATATAGATTTTATCAATGGCTAATCATTAATTAATTTATCATCTATATTATTTATGAAACTATAGTAATTTAAAAAAAAAATGGAATATCATTAAGATGCTCAGATAATCCAAGTACCCAATTCAATTATTGTAATTGTATGCCATTATAAAATCTAAGGATTTGTTGGCTAATATTATTGAACGGAAAGAGAGAAAAAAAATCAAATAAATCCAGGCGCAAAGAATTAAAAAAATTATTACCTAATTTACAAGCGACTTTCGTATTATGATAATGGTAAATAAATTAATTTGTTTTTATCAAGTGCATGAATGTGAAATGAAAATCTATATTTTAATAGCGTTAAAAACCAATCAATTTTTTATATTTAAAAATTAAATTTGAATAAAAATAAATGGAACCGAAACTCAATGATATTTAATATTTCGTTTTAAATTTATTATTGGCAATTAAAATTGTAGCTGAATTGTTATATTAAGTTTTCATTAATGATGTATTTATTTCAATGCTCGATACTTTAAATTAACTGATAGTTGAAAACTTTTATAAAATTTCGAATTTCTCAAACAGTTATAAATACTCAATGTCATGCTCACATGTATTAATAATTTTTTATTAATGATAATGAATTTTAAAAGAAAAAATTGTGCCTGCATGGACGAATATTAGGAATCAAGAATTACTAAACAATGTATTTTAATGTTCACCAAGTTTGAAATTATTACGTAAAGTAAGTCGTTTCGTATCATATTATTTAGTACGAAAATAGGTAAATAATTATTTTTTAAGCATTTGTTCTTAGCAATTTATTTTCTTTAATTTTAAAAGTTATATTTTTATAAAACGAAATTCGCAGTCGTATTGTTTAGGTTTAAAAAAAAATACAATGAATTTAAGAATATATGGCACAAACAAAAACTAATTACATCATACACTTAATCTATTTAATTATATTATTATTTTTTTTTTTTAATTTAATGTTATTATATTCATAATTCATATAATTTAATTAAATACATATTAAGCGCTTAGACGCAAATGCTTAAGATATACTTTTACATTCGCTTTTATTAAAACTATAAAGTTATTTATAGTTTTAATATTCAACTTTAATGTTCAGTTATCATCAACTTTCAACAATTTATCTTTATAAAATTGAATGTAAGAAAGAAGTCATTTGTTTTCTCGTAAGAAATTTGATTAAAAATATCTTTTCACATTATGAATGTGAAGAGTTAAATTTTTTAGTAAAATATTATATTTCTATATTGAATGCATATTATCTTAACTTTAATTTTCACATTTTTTTTTTTTTTTTTTTTTTTTTTTTTTTTGATAATGCAAAATGAAGAAAGGAGGATCCTATTAATGATGATATCGCGATCTATTTTCTTTCGATTCGATTTCCAATCAGAATTTATGACGTATGTTGGAATGCACGTGCAAAACACTTTTATATTTTCAAAGAATCTTTATTCTTTTGGAATTTGAAGAATTGAATGGATACAACTTATGAACAAAATCTGTGTTCTTGTCATTTTTCACGAATAATAATATTCAAATGTAAATATTTTCATGAAATATCGGCACACGTAATTTTAAATGTTACGCGTTGTCCATTAAAAGTTTTGTATTACCATTTTCATGAAAATAGCATGAAATCAATTTTATTAATTTCCCTTGTAAATAATTTGCATAACTCAGTAATAATTATAGCTCAGAATATGTCAAGAATTCAAATGTCTTTGTAACGCGTTTTTCTTATTTTATTTATTTATTTTTTTGTTAATGCAAATACAAAGATATTGACTTTCTAATAATCGTGCTTATCATTCGTTACGAACAACTAAGAAGCTGTAATTTGCTATTTATTATCGGAAAGAATCAATGAAAAGTCCTTTAACCGCATTGATTAATTCCTCGACTACGCAGTGCACAACGAAAATTCAACTTTAACAATGAATTATGAGGAAATTATTTGCTATATTTAATTCTACATATTACCGAGTGTTTTTTACTTTGAATGCGCGCCCATCGTTCATCCTACCTGCATCCCACAAAAATGGATTTTCCTTGTAAGACTATTTACCACCTGCCACGAGGGACGTCACATTGGAATGCAATCGAGCCGTGTGTACCGGATTTAACTCAGACTCCAGGAACAATAAACGAGGAGGCAAGGTAGGGTGGTCACGTGTATCGCAATCCGTATATGCGCCGAGGTGAATTGCCTCGATGATGCTCTTTCTCGGCTCTGTGTGCACGCGTACATGTAAACAAGGCAATTTTGTAGGCGATGAATAGTCATGAAAGTATGTTTGTGCCCACGCATGCGCCTAGCGTCCTTAGGAGACTATGGACGATCAGGTTTAAGGACTCGACTGAGAGCGATTCATCGATACTTTATGGATGTGGAGGAAGTAAGCGATGAGGTGCAGGAGGCAACCCGTCACCGGTGGCTGGACTTTCTTTTGTGTTTTTAGAAAGTTTAGTTTGTCTGCATAAGCTTGAACTGCTTTCGAGGTTATGTGACTTGGTACTTTGAGCCTCTATTCGCTTAATTTTTAGGTCTTTATTCTGAGAATCGATTGATTTGCGTACGAAACGGTAGAGATGCTATATTCTACTTGAACGAATGTTTATTCTCTCGAGTATGAATTCATTACCCAATGACTGCATTTTGCGGCTATGATTATTTTGTAAAAAATTCGTCATGTATTCCTTAAATGTTTAGATTTAATCCAACGCAATTCATAACTAAAAACTGATACGTTAGTTATTAAAAATCTTCCTAAAAAAAAAAATACTTTTCGAAAATTAATTATCGTTATTGGTTGATCCCATTTATCTACTTCTCACTTCGGATTGAATTGATTAAATGACATTAAAGATTTCAATTCTCATACAACCATTAGCAATTTTTAATGAACCATTTGCCTGGATCATACTTCGGCGATATTTATGGCTGTAGCAATGTAACGAAGGATTTTAATATCCTCCAAAGTACCTGTTCTCATTTAGTCAACAACCGCTTGGAATAATAATAGGTGCTCGTTCAACAGGATGTTAAATTTCTTATTAACAATCAATATTAGTTAATTATTTTAGATGATTTGTAGACGTCACTTAGGGAAATTTTTTTTATATTCTGTATATTATTTACATTATATACACGTTTTATCTTGTAATTAACGGCAAAACTAATACAGTATCTGGATAAATATTTATATTTTTATATATTTAATATATATTTAAATATTATATTTTAACTCTCCAACAACAATTGTTTAAAAATTCAGATTCAGATGATTTTGAAATGTTTATTAGCGAATTGTGTATTTAATACGTAAATCAAAATCGCGCAATAATACAATATACTATGACTCATCTCTGTTATGTCTATTGATAAAAAATCCAATGATAAATATATAAATATTCATTAATAATTTACAAAGTACTGTCAACCAAGCAACGAAAATTTAGTTAACAAGGTACGTTTAAATTTAAGAAAATATCCTTCAGGTACAATTACTTGTTAAATAACATTTTTCTGATAACAAATTTGAACAAAATGTGTCTTTATATATTCTATATGGAAAACCAAGAACTTATAATTTTTTTAAGTATCAGTTGTTTTCTAGGTAATAGATGCTAAGAAAATATTTGACGTTAGATTACGTAATTTTTGCGCCGTATTATTATTACCAAAGAAACGGAAGTTCGAGTAATTGTTTTAGTCATTATTAGAGTATGTCCTGCATTTAAATTAATATTTTTAAAGTGTGGGTTAATATTTTTACGACGAATAATTCCTTTATAATATAAAAAAAACTTTCATATTCTATTAAATTAAAACGAATGATAAACATAACGTTGCATCATATTATTTGAGATGAAAAACGATTTCTATCTCCAAATGTAGATTTATTCAGTCAGTGATTAAAAAGTATAATTTTTTATTATAGCCTGTTCTTTAAATAATTATTATTTTTAATTACTTTATATAGCCTACAATTGAAAAAAAAAAAAAAAATTATAAAATTCAAATTTTTTATAGGTTACAAACATTATTAATTTTCTTATTTACATTTACATTATTATGTATATATGTGTGTTTATGCGTGAACGTGTGGTAATATTAATATTATTATTATTTTACGAAATAAGAATTTAATTAGAAATTTGAATATATTTAAAATGAGAAATAAGTATTTAAGTATTTAGTAATGCAATTGAATATTTGTCTATAATTTTTCAAGTACGTAAGAGATATATACAGAATTATTTTACAATCTTAAATGCATTTTATTGCAGCGCATACGAGACTCTATGATAATAAGCATATTATTTACAAATTCTTTAAGGAGCTTCGTCAACAATTATGATTAAAATAGAAACTCTTATATTTCTCTAAAATTTTACATCTTCGGCAATAATTATGATCGAACGAAAACTAATTTTTACTTTAGCACAATTAGAGTACACAACGTTATAAATTATTTTCTTATTGATATTTACATTCTTTTATATAGTATCATTTATAAAAAAAAAAAAAAAAAAAAAAAAAAAAAAAAAAAAAAAAAAAAAAACAAAAGTACTATTACTCAATAACTTAATATAGAAAAAAAAACTAATGATCAACTGTGAACAAAATTAAGATAATTATTTTTATTTAATTATCCAATTCATCGATAATATTATGTAGAAATGAGCCGAGTAACTTCTTTAGCTAAAAGTATGAGTTAATTATGTGAATTTAGTCCTACTTATGAGAAGTGATATCAACTGAATAAATTTTAATGATAAATTTTCTTTCTTTAAAAATGACTTTAAAAGTTATTATCGGAATACGCAAGTAGAATGTGCAATATTTCTTGCTGTTATCTATAGTTTTGTTAATACTTTAAAACGTTGAAACATTAGGGGGTGAGGGAATGTTTAGATAAATTTTTTTGTAAATAATTAAAATTTTAATAATTTATTATTAAAAGTGTAATAAGATATATTATAGTGTCAAATAGGCAGTAATTTGTCGTGTTATATCATTATATAATAAACGTTTAAATGTTTATGCAGTGTAGAGACGAGTGAATAAATGAAAAATATTTGTTTCAAAAATAAATGAATTTATCGTTAAGTTGAATTTACGCCGACAAATAATTGAGATAAAAGTTTGAAATGAATTTAAAATATGTTTCACTTTCAAAACTGTATGCCACCAATACTTTGGAAAGTTAACGCGAATCTTGCAATTTCTCACAAAATCAAATGGATGACAAGAATGCGCACAGATATTGTAACCAATTAGAAAAGAGAATTATCACTATTTAAATAAATTACATTCTGAGCTTAATAATTGATTTTTAATATTGTGCTTTAAAAGTACAAGATTAGTGAATTATTAACTTTTTAATTGTTTCTAATTGTGACTAGCAAATAAAAATAATTTTTCCGTTTAATTGCCTCTCAAGATAAGTTTTATTACATAAAATTGTATTAACATTTGTTTTCGTTGGAAATTAATAACATTTGCCTTTTTGCCATCGAACCTAACTATAAAGCAATGACCTTAAGTTTGTTTGAGAAACTCATGTGCTAATTTGCCATTTGTAAAATAAAAGGAATCTAAGGTTTTATCAAATTACTTTCTATTTTAAATTAATGGGAAAACCAGTATATCACAATGCTAATCTTTAAAGCAAACTAAAAGCCTCTCGCTTTCTTCTGGAGGTAGAAATGGACGTAAATTGTAGTTGAAAAGTAAATAGCTTCTCGTAAAAATTAATAATCCATCTCTTAGATCCATTTTAAATAATTTCAACGAGAATTGTCTCGATGAAACGGCCAGTTTGTATCGCCTATAACAGGGATACGTCGCACGTCAGCTCGGCTGCACAAAATTTTCCAACAAGACGTCGATTAACAAGACCAATTGCAATGGTTATGTTAATTATGTTTCGTTGCTCTGTCGCATTCGCGAAACAATCCCGGCTTTTATCGACTCGCCGCGCACTCAGCCTCACGTGCACGTTCCGCGCTTTCGCCTTTTAATTATAACGATAACGCAGCCGATTGCGAGAAAAACTTAACGCGCAAAAGCTCCTGCTGCTTTACGAATGAGCGGCTATTGCAATGGCAATATGGAGCTTTATTGACATGTCGAATTCCGCTGTTTGGATGTTGGATTTTGTTTTATTTGGAGGGAAATCTGATAGGATTGGCAGCTCGTTAGTCACTTTGAGCGCGGAACGAGCATTTCCAAACATTTCAACGTATCTATCATTTCGTTCGTATGAAAAAGCATTGGTTTTGCTAAAAGCATTGGTAAAATAGAGCAGAATTTTATGATGCAAATGCATGCAGTTTATTGCATCTACTATCGACAAAACTATTAACGCAAATTATGACTCACGTCCATTGACAGCTTCTTATCGACTCATTTAAAAGAAAAAAGAAAGAAAGAATTATTTTTTAACCGAACGAGTGACGATCGTTACGTCATTGCTCAACTATTTTATAAAAGTATTAGCAAGCTTTTTTGTCATTACTTAGGGATATAATAAAATAGTTTTATCTGAATTTTTTGTCTCTGTTTGTTCATTCTTATTTTTTTCTTCTCAAATAATGTCTCATCGTTACGTGTTTTACACATCTGTTATATTTTCAAAATTTAAAAGTATTATCTCGATAAGACTATATTGTCCACGAAATCGATGTTAATTAACGCTTTCGCGAAACGAGCAATTAAACGTAATCGCTGATTGCTAATTATTGGCATTGTTATTCGGCTTGTTTGACTTGTTCAATAATAATACTGCGTTTACATTTCATTACAATTAATGCTTAAAAATGCCCTTCAATTTTAACAATCTCATTTAAAAGTATATTTATTACAATTTAGGTAAAGATTCTTGGATAAATAGTAGATTTTTTTTTTTTTTTTTTTTTTTTTTTTTTTTTTTTTTTTTTTTTTTTAATGACAATGCACTCCGCGTGTGAAAAGAAAGCCGTGAAAATCAACGAATCAAGTTATCATTTGCCTCAACAGCTCATCTACCTCTAAATCTTCGATCTTATTTACTTATTTATTTATCGTAATTATTAAATTATTGTCCCATTCGAAGTAATCTTAGATTACAATCTAATTTAGCTAGATTTTCAGCCAGCCAAGATACGTACGATTCTGATACGCGAAAGCTTATGAATTTTAAGGCCGCCAAAGGGAGACAGACTGAGGCCGACAACTCGCTGTAAATAAATACAAACACGCTACTTTCACTGTAATTGGAGCAATCCCGAACTTTCACCCCGAGCGAGGGAAAAGCGCGCACGCCGCCGAGAGCGAGTATGAAGCGAAAAGTCGTAACGCTAACCTTGATCTTGTCGTAGGTCGTTTCGAGCTCGAGCCGATGGACGAAGGGATTGAGTATCTCGTTGCCGATGGTCCCCTGGAAAATGTCGTCCTTGCCGCCGCTGGTCAGCTTCTCGCTCTCCTCCATAATCTCGTCGGCAACCTCGATCTCCTTGTTCCTGTAGCGCATGTTGGGCGACTCCTGGGGCCGGGACGAGGGGCCGCCAGCCAATTAAAACAACAAGCACACCGGGAGCTCCTTTAAGGCACTACAAACCTAGACAACAACGCGCGCTTCGGTCCGGCGATCGGCCCTAATGCACCCCCGCGTTATACCGCCAGCGATCGATTCCGGGGCAGCATCGCCCGGACGACATCACGGGTAAAGAGACAGGGGGCCGTGGAGGGAGCGTGAGGGCGGCGAGGAGGGCCGAGAGGGGCAGAGACGAGGAATAAATGCCGCTTGCACAGCCTGGCAGCGCTCGTGTCGACGCATCGGCGACGGATCGGTGAATGCGCGGACGGCGATGCGCGTCCAGAGGGCCGCCGACCTGGTGGGGGGCTCCTCCTGTTCAGTCGCGTCGGCGGCGGGAGGCGCTCGTCGTGGGGTGGGGAGCTTTTGCACGGGAAAGTGCGAGCGCGCGATTTCGTCCATCTTCCGGAGGGTCTCCCGGAAAGACGCGCACCTCCGCCTGCTCCCTGTTTCCCATGCGATTTTCCCCAAGGTTTTCCAAACTCCCCTTCACCTATTGATTTTTACCTTTACGTAATCCTGCTGCACTCGCACCCTCCGCTCGTTCACCTTGATCGCTCTTTTTCCATTGTCTCCCACCTCCCAACCCACCATCGCACGCTTATTCTCTCGCACACGCGCTCACCCGCGAGCCACCCGCGTGCCACCCGCCTACCCCCTCCACCTCTCACGTATTATTAGCCTTCGCCCTTAGAATGATATTGCTTGTTTATTAAATGCAGCTAACCGTGACTTTGGTAACTCGATGCACTTTTGCGTGATTTTGGCACGATACTCGATCGATCATGCGGTCCCCGGATTTTCACAATACTACCTGATATTTCGCTACTACTTCCTTTTCATTTATTCAAGCTTTCTACCTTTTTCATCCTTTCGCACTTTTTCAGACATTCGGGTCTTTCTAAAAATTATATACTTTTTGATGATTTATTTAACAATTGACAGACGAAATAATAGGATTTGATAGGGGAGCGTGTCTTTCTTTTATAAATGAAAACCTCTCGATTACATATTTAGAGAGACAAAAAAAAACATTATGATAATCTGACAAAATACTCTTCCGAATAATATAGTATTTGCAGAAGTCCAAAAAATTATTTATACAAATTTATTATTATATTATCATTGATATATCAGGCAATTATAAACTTTGATAAGTTATAAATAAAACTAATTGGAATATATATGAATGCATTAATATAAAAATTCTTATTTATACGAAAGTACATATATTAATGCTGCCAAAAATCTTTTAATTTGAATTATCTTATTTAAAAGCATATTAATTTTATTATAAATATTCTCTACACAACACTTATATATACATTGGCTTGTGAAAGTTTTTTAATATTTCTTCCATTGAGTAAAAATGAAATAATATTGGGCTCAAAGTAACAATGATCGAATTGCGAATAAAATAAGATATTTCATTTTTATAAAGTGTAAATATGTATTCATATTAAATAATAGAGAAAATATAATATAAACGATATTTATGATTTATTTATCAATACTACAGTCGAAAAAAAAATTTATCAATAGTAATTTTTTAATTGTGTTATATAATGATTCATTTTATAAACGGTAAATTTAATGTGAAAATAGAAGGAAAATAAGTTCATTTTATCTTTTGTACGAAGCACCTAGGACATTTTTTAAAGGATAGGAAGAACATGATAATACAATTGAATGAAATAATATGAAACGTACTTGGAACGTGCAGTGATGCTTCTACTCTGGATTACTAGTATTCATATTTTCTATTCCAATATACTTGTATTATCAATTATCGGTAATATGTTTCTTGATTTATTATAAAAAAAAAATAATAATAATAATAAATATATGATACAGTTGATGAAAAAAATTTTTGGAACATTTGTTCATTTTCCTCTATTACAATGTATTCTGATAAATAAAATAGACTGGCTAAGCAGGTAACATAGATTACAATGAATATTGTAACAATAGATTACATTAAAAGAATGACCATATACATATATCGAAGAATAATGAAACATCAGCTGTTACATAATGCTTGTTTAGAATTCTATGATAAAAAACGTTATTATGGCATTAGAAATAATTGTCTCGATCCAGCATTGATTTACATAATATGCTTGTTTTGTTTTATAAAAATTCAGAGAAACAGGAAGGAGGATTTGTAATTGTATCATTAATGAAATTTAAATAAAAATTACGAAATACATTGAAAATGTATTGGTAATTTAAATACTCGAGGAAATGCGCTTGAGAAAACTTTGTACGAATTAAAGAAATAAATGTATTTTTTAAGAAAAATGCTTCGTTTGATAGAGATTTAACTCAACAAAGTCACATAAATAACGTTCTTATCAAATTTCTTATTTGAACATGTTCCTTTGCTTTCATAAACCTATAACTTTTCCAATTTCGTACGAATAATACAGCAATAAAAGAAAAAGATAGATAGAAAACGTGCAATATAATAATAATATACAATGCCATTGAGATCTTTGGTATTCAAGTAAAATTAAATTAAATTAAATTTAGTATTCAAATAAAATATTATTCTTGTACATAATATTGTCGGATAATTTAAAATTTCAAAATTATAATTATATTATTTTCCCTGTATGCTATTCTTTTTAAATAAATTTTATTAAAAGTATGAGATAAACATTCATATCCTATTTCTGATACCTAATAATTAAATTTTTTTTTATTAACTTATCATTGTATTATATTTTTCACGTAATAAGCTTTTTATAGAATTACATTTGTGACAAATAAACGTCTAATTGCATAATATTTGAAAATGAAATTGATTTTATTAAATTGAATGAAATTATTTTAATATATTACAGAACTCTATTACTATATTACTGTTTAATATATTATAACAGATTACAACTAACGAAAAACGAATATAAAAACTCTATTAAAGTTCATAATTCTATAATTCTATAATCTAAAAGAAAAAAAAAACTCTATAATTCGTATAGAAAGGATTACTATTTTTGCTATAACCGACTTGCAGATTTTTGTAATAGTGAGACAAATAAAAGTAAGCCGAATATTACTCCGTAATGTTACTAAAAAATATATACAATAAAAAATTCTAGAAAAATTATATTTACTCGTGATACTTGTCAGATTTATATACACTTATAATTATATTTTATTTATTTATTCAAATATTTGTGAACTGATTTTATTAAACATCTGTAAAAATATGTTCAATGAAAACATTTTTTGAAATTTCAAAATTACCCTGGATATTAAATATATTTTTTATTTAAAAAAAAAAACCCAGAATTTCATTTTCGTTTAACAATGTCCAATTTTATTCTATTTTAAAATTATTTCATACATTTTCAATAAATAAATTAAATATTTTTTTTTTTAATTCTTCGTAAGAAAACGAACAAAATATTTATTTAAAAAGATAATGAGTTCCAAACGAAGGTACAAATGTAGAAATATTTTCTAAAATTATTTATTTTCTTTTCTATTTAAGCGCTATCTTATTAAACATAATTCATTATATATTCGCGATATGTATTTCGGCTTAAATGAATATCAAATTGTATAGTATAATAAAGTATATCAAGAATTTTTAGAGTAAATATCACATAAATAACAATAAAATAAAAGTCTCTTCTGACTTTGCAGTTTTTGTGTACATAATAAAAACCGTTACATTGCACCGAAATATCAAATAAAAAATTATTATACATTTTCATATTATATACAAAATTCAATAATAGAATTATTTGAAATTCGCGTATAGAAATTGTAATCAATGCGAATAAAAATATCAACATAAAATTAGCAATAAAAGAATAATATAAATATATATAGTTGGAAAATATATTTTTCAAAAGTTCTACTTGTTTTGGCAATTTGTTTCTAAGCAGTTTCAATCTTTGACAAATGAATTATCACATATTATATATTGTATATATATATATATATATATATATATTAGCCATAATCATTATATCGATTAAGATGATTCATTCAACTTCATTTAACATTAAGAACTGAAATTAAATTAGTGCGTTTTAAAATTTTGGCTAAATTTACAGTAGACACACATTTCTTTATTATCTCGACGACAAATATTTACACTCACGTACAAATTTACATTTCAGAATTGTCGAAAAAGTCAGGTTTAGAGTTATTATATTAAAAGAATTGATAATAATTAATATAATCTAATATTTTCAAACTCCTAAGTTTATCGTACAGTTATCAATTATATGAATTTTTTTTTTTTTTAAATTTCAAACGAAATTTAAGACAATGATAAATATAAATTAATTTAAAGAGTACATAATATTTTTTATTAATATATATATATATATATTAATTAAATATCCTTTAAAAAAATAAGAAAAGAAAAATGATATGTCAGATTACAAATTAGTATTACAAAAATGTATATAAAAGTTTAGTACGAATGATTTTTAGCACTTGAAACACTAATCATTTTCATAAATACTAGACATAATAAATAAGCAACTATCGTTAATTATCAATTCATTCAATTTTACATTGTTTTTTTGTTTGTATCGAAAGTGTTTGAAAACTTATTAATTTTCCGAATAAAATTTATCTAAAAATGTATCTTTACGAAAATATATCAATAGTATTATTCTATATCGACGGTGTGTCAATAATTCGAAGATTAAACGGTTATTTTGTCAGATAATTTTAAATAGATGATATATTTGACGCATGCGCAAAATAATTTGATAGGTAACCTTAAAAAAGAAAGCTGATATGGAGAAAAAGTTACTCAAGTGCCTTGTCGACTTTTACTCGAAATTAGCATGTCTGGACAATAATTGGAAGGAACTATCGAAGAGCAATGAAAAGGTATTAAACGCTTTGAGAAACCAAGTTGAGCAACTTCGTCATGTAACAAGGTATGTAATTATGGAGTTAGGGAGAATATTTCATTTGCGCAGTGCCGAATCAAAACATGCGCAGTTAAGTTCGACCGATGAATAAAATATGAATTCATTATTGTTATCATTATTATTATTATTATTATTATTATTGTTATTATTATCATTGTTATTGTTGTTGTTGTTGTTGTTGTTATTATTCAGTAATTCGCGCTTTACTCAACAGACGGCGTTACTTTCTTACAGCTCGGAGGTCGACAATGCAGAGCTCTTTAAAATCGAGGGGCTACGCGATCAATTAATTTTCAAAATACACGCGGGAATCGATGAGGAGATCGTTGCTATTTATGATACTCTTACGCAGTTGAACAATGATACTCAGGTAATATAGAATTGATTTACTTAAGAACAAAAGTTTATTCCGTTTATTCTGCCCCCGACTATTGATCTAAAATTAAGGAAAACGTGTTTATTCAGAGCGTGCATATTACAATTCTAATGAAAAGCCAAGCTACAATAAGGATATTGGAACATTAGAAAACGATAAATATATCGATTAGTGGAAATAACGAGTAATCGCATAATTTATTAAAAGTCAATATTTATTTTTAAGCTCGTGGTACTTTTACGGAGTATTAAAATTTATTTTTTAACTATATAAATGTCCAATGTTTTTTACTTTATATATTATATAAATAATTGAAATTTTCTTTGATTATTAAACAAGCTTATTACATATGTTATGTGATTAAGATATTTATTATAACAAACGCTATATTAATTTATTATATCGTGTATGAATAATAATTAAAAAAAAATAATAATAATGTCAAAAGGACTTGTTAAAATTTCTCGAATGACGTACATATGTTTTGAAATTAATTAATTATTAATTAACACCAACAAAAACTAACTTAATTATTATAATATTTATAAATTTATTAACAGACTTTTAATACTAAAATATTTGTAAAAAATGTAATTGTATTAAAATAGTTTTAAAAATATTTTCATTTAATTAAATAATTAATTAAATTTCTATTCATTTATTTTTCAAGAATCTTTCGTTATCAATGAAATTATTATTTCTCCTTTTTTTGATAAAATAGTTTCATTATATTTGAAATGACATTTTCAAATTATACAAAAGGTATTTGATTTTTAAAAGTTAAATTTTATTCCTACACAATTCCCATAGGATTTGAAAAATAGATTGATAAATCTTGAGAGAACCCGAAGCAAATTATCGCTGGATCACGAAAACATGAGTGAGCTGGTGAATGGGACAACTCGCAGACCCAAGTTGAATTTACTTCTTGAGTGGGCGATTGACGCCTGCGATTACTATCAAAATATGTATCCTTTTTCTACTTTTTTTTGTTGATTTTTATCAAGTATATAATAGAATGATCTTTTGGTTTGAAAGGCTTATTTGTTATTATGTATTGTCATGTTTGGTGTTAAGAAAAGAATCATGTGAAAATTTGATTCTATTCTGTATTTTCTATAAAGTTTGACGAATTATATTTGTATTTGAGGAAGGTATAAATTTCAAAAATTCAGATATTATTTTAATAGATCAATTAATGTTTTAATCAATGCCGTTATACCAATTGAATGTATGCAAACGATTTTATAAAAAAAAAGTTTTTTTCACTTTATTCTATGATGATATGTTAATATATTTTTGTTTACAATTCATACTCCTAAATCTAAAATCTAAATTTGTATTCGTTAGTAATTTTTTCGAATTAGATTTCGAATTAAATTTACGTTTTAACTATATTTAAAATTATTGTTAAATTTTTCATGTTCTATGGGAACAATTTGTGCTTACTCACTTGACATTTACATTTGTATAAATATTTTATTTCTTATGTAATCGATCAAATAAGTAATATATCCATTTGAACATTGAATTTTTAATAAATTTAAATAATTAACGGAACATTTCATACTACGATTAATTTCTTATAAATAATTTAACGTGCATATTTGCTTCATTTCAATATCTCTTTGGACATACTCTATTGTATAATATATTTCAAAAATAAAATTTGTATAGAAAAATCGGCATCTTCATAGTTAATAAAATAATTTTAACATAATTTATTATTTACTTTATCTAATTTCTAAGCATTGTAAATGCTATTAAAAAAAAAAAAAAAAATTTTGCGAAATTTACGAATAATTTATAATATAAAAAATTCCATCGTATTTGCAGTAGTTGCGAATGTCGAATTATCGAAATTCTAATTGAACATTGTAAAATCCTAAGCATCATCTATCAATCAGATATTACCGTATAAATAACAGCTTAAAAGCACTAGACTATAAGGATGAACAGAGCATCCAAAAACTTGCCGGATCATTTATTGAAAAAGAAATGCCGAGGACGAAGATCGATCGTACGTATATTTTCACATTCCTATGTTTTGGAATTATACAGAAAATAGGAAGGATAATTAATCTTTAATTCTATTTATATATTAAGGCTCTTTGTTTACAAATCGTTTTTTTTTTCAGGTATTTTGGCATACACACAGTTCCTAGCTCAAGAAACCTGTTAACAATTATATAGATTTTTTTATTTAATTTTTTTTTTTTTTTACCTATAATTAAGCTTATTCATATAATTAATTTTCTAAAATAGATCAATTATTTTTATAATAATGATATTCATCGTGCTTTTCATTGATTACCTGCTCAAAAAATACACCACAATCTCATGTGACAATCTAGCATATATTAATTAGTAGCGGACACTATAAATCTAAACATACATGCACATGTTATTTAAGAAATATAATATATAATATCGTATGAAAAATACGAAAGTACTTATATTACATTATTACTAAATATTGTAAGTTAAAATAATTACTTTCACTTGAATATCTCGCAATTTAATCATAATCATACAATTGAATAAGAATTATTGGTAAGGAATATCGAATTTATTTACAAATATGTGCAAATATTGTGAGAAGGAAAAATATCGTAGAGAATAATTGATAAAATATTGATGTAAGTTTGTACCTTGGTTGACCTACTGAATTTCTTATATATTTTTCTTATTCGTTGAGCTTGTTTCATTAGTGGAGAAAAATGTAAGAGGACCCTCGTGTACATTAATCATAATCCTTTCCCGTCGTCTGTGAGAATTATGTAAAAGAGCAAGCGGAGTAGGTATTTCAGTGAATTATATAGTAGTGAATAATCACTTGACTTCTTAATTACACAAATATTTCACAACGTCGACGCATTCAAATATATTTTTAAGTTAAAGGTGAGATGTTAAATTTTCAGGAACAATTGTAAAACTTTACTGTATACACAAAGATATTTTCAGACGAAGCTTCATGTTTAATTTACTTTTTACGTGCTACAATAATTGTGCTTAATGATAATATTCCATGAACAAATGCAGATGCATTTATTTATAAAATTTTAAAAGCCGATAGACCATAATTACCATTTTCATGCATGAAAAATGTCCAATGGAAACTAATCCAGTGATTAATTTACAGTCAATTTGCATTATTAAGTTTGCGTGATTTCCATTAGTGCCTTTAACTGTAATGACGCGTAAGCTTATTCATTAAAAAGCAAGCCAGAGATGTAAGAAATTATGAGGCTTTTTTTTGTGATTATCGCGTGCTTATCTCTGAAGCCATTAACAGCTTTTTATTACGTTAATATTAGTGAAATAAGAATTAGAGTAATAAAAAAAAAAAATAAAAAAAAAATTAATTGTATATTAATATCTGTTACGGATTGCAGCATTTACGCGGTAAATAAAGTGGGAGAGGTAAAGACATCTGTTTCGGTCAAAACATTGCGCGCCAAGTCGTAAACACGATTCTCCAAAATCGGGAAACTTCAATATTCAAATAGTCAAATTTTCATCATAATTCCGACTAACAAGGGCCGACAAACTCTCCAAGGCTAGATTCTAGTGACGTCACTTCAACTATCAGCATGACAAGAGCAATCTAGAATTCACTGGAATCGTAAGCCTGTACGATAATATTTAAGAAGACGCGCTTGACGCTCTCGTCCTCTTACTAGTTCAATCAAGCAGTCATCAAGATCGGATCGCCGTCCTACAAGTCAACACCACTTACACAGAGATCACCTCCAATACACACAGATTGTTTCCAACTAACACGTAAGCTATACACATTCGGCTTACTACCAAAACACGGATCGACCTCACTACACGTAAGCTACGCTAGCAGACGCATTCCTACGGATCATCATCGACACACGAGCCAAGTGTGCAGCATATCAAGATAACGGCATCATTGCCCAAAAAGAGTGACGTAACAGTATCGCTCCCCGCTCACCGCGCCTCCGAAGCCGCTCCAGCTTATCGGCAGCGGCAACCGGCGGCGTCAAGACACATTATCAGCACATCTCATTCCATCACTACGAATTACAAGCAAGAATTGAAGAATCGCGCGCACTACCACGAATACAATAAAAAAGACTAGTTACTGATCACCCAAAGAAACTCTCGCCTACTCATTGCATCCTACCTCCAATTCACTTCAATAGATCATTGACTATTTATTATATAATATTTAATAAATGAAATTCAACTCAAAGAAAAGGCCGCATTGAATTATTTATTGCACTGTCCATTCCACTTGCCAACAAGCCTCCCCTCAACACCTCAGGGAAGCTTTAGTCTGATCTCAGACAATATCGATAGGAATAAGACATTAAAAATAAAAAAATTTTAGTGCAATAATAATATGTTTCACTTCATTCAAACTATTATTAATAAAGTATATAACATAATGAATAGTATATAAATATCATTACCATTTGTATGTTTACTCATAACATTGAATACGAATATCAATTGTTTGAAAACATTTTTCATGACAATTATAATTAATTTTACTTTAATATTATTATTTAAAAATCTATAAATACATTTATGAAAATAACATTTGGACATTTGGAAAATAACAAATTGGAATTTATTTGTTTTACGATGATTTTGCAATTTTTTCTCTCCTAATAATATTAAAAATGATTAAAAATAAATATTAAATATTTTTAACTCAATTTTAGAAAATGTGCATGTTTTCATAATCCCACTATCATTAATTTTACATCCTGTTCTTTTTTTTATGCAACCAACATAAAAAATCAATAGTAATGCATATATTTACCTTTCTATCAAAATTAAATTACTTTTCTATAAGTTTCTTATATCTATGTCAACGGTATTATTCGGTATAATTTATAATTCGTATATACTGCCTTTAACTATTATCAGAAATATACTTTTTAGATTGAAAATCAATAAAGTTTCAAGACTATATTTAAATAGTCATAATTTTAAGATACCTCGATTAGAAATGAAAATGTTTTAACGGTAATCAAATTTTTAATTGAATTTTCATATGCGCTACTACATATTCAATAATTTCATCTTAGACTTTTGATGAAAAATTTCAACAAATTTATTCAAAAAATTTCATTCATTACTATTAATAATATACTTAGCATCAAAAACTTGTAAAGCTTAATTGCCTTAAGTTGAAAAAGTAGTACTATAATAATAAAAGAAGAAAAAAAAACCTAAAACTATTTAGTTTAAAGTTTTCAAATTGTGCATCCATGAATGAATAAATATAATAGTGATATCTCTTTTACTTCACTTGATGCTACTTATGAATTTGTCCTTTCTTCTTACTTTTCATTCAAACTTGGCCTTAGATAGGAAAAGACTTGGAGAAGACTAGGAGAAGACAAAAAAATAGCTGAGTAGGTCTTTCCAATCATCCTGAAAATAAAGTTCGTCTTACTATTGATTTATGATACACGGATTCCAAAGATTTACTTTTACTCTCAATCCGTAATAAGTACAAGCATTCCATATATCTCGAACATTATCGATTTAGTTTTAATTTATCTTTATAAATATAGAAGACATTTTTAAAAATAGAGTATATATAATATATAATTTTGTTATTTTTTTCAACATAAATTATATATTGAAATATTGTATATAAAAAATATCTATACATATGTGTATCAGTGATTTATTTTCAAGAATATTTTCGCTCACAAAGTAGATACAGAAAATAAACACTTTTTATCTAAACAGCAGTTTCCACATAATTATTGTACAAAATTATAAAAATTTATAATTTGAAGGTTTGTTGCATGGGTTGTATTTTGTACTTTTATTGCAAAAAGTAACAAATTTATTTGCGACGAATGAGACGAATATTTATTTATTTATTTTTTTTTTTTATTGATTTTAACTATATTTAATAAGCATTTATTTTATTAGCTTTTATTGAATTCAGTTTATTTGCGTTTTAAATAATTTAGGGGAATGAGTAGTAGCGAAACTTTTTTTTATTCAATATAACAGGAGGTTTTACAATTATTATTTTAATATTATTATAATAGCTCGCTTATATTTAGGCAAATCATACATTTCAATAATCGACTCTCTTTTAATCTACACTAATGTCGTACAAAATGTAAAATGTTTATTGGATATAAGAAATAATTTGTTACGTGTATATTTCATATTAAAAACCATTAATTCGACAGATTTATAAAGGAGGATAACGAAATTATTGAATATAAACATCGACACATCCATCCAGTAACGCAATGGTCGAATAAAATCTTCATATAGATTATACTGTTTGAATTACATTTTTAATTATTTATCACGACGTAATATTTTATGATATTCTAATGTGTTTATGGATGAATATTGGATCATGACATAGAAAATATTATAAGGCGTAATAACGCGAATGGGAATGCTATTCTTCATTATCCTAATTGAACGTGTAGTTATTGCTTTAGTGTCAGTCATTAAATTTTGTTTGATTATTATATAAATGAGTTAGGCCGATCTATGCAATTACTTTCTGAACGATCATCCACGCAGGTTTCTGTTTGACGATTTACAACTTTAATACGCTTGGGGGTGGCGATATGATGAAAAATTGCCAAATTCGAGATCAAAGTTGCCGTAATAAGCAATGGCACTTGATAATTACTTGAAATTGTACTATTAATGAGGAAGGGCTATTGATTATAAGGCGCAGTAGACTTACGCTCAATATTAAAAGCTCTCAGCTATAAAGATTATGCGTTTGTATACGTATCGCGGTCGGCATTTCATATAAAGTGAAAAGGTTGATCGAGGAGGTGCGATAGGGAAAGTACATTAAGTACAACAAAGAGAATTTAATGCATGCTTTCAGAGATTATGATACTAGCAGTCCATGGCATTGTCTTTCGATTTGCTGGAAAGTGAAAGCTCGTTAAATGGTAGAGGCATGGTTGGACTGAGATAGAAATTGAACATTCGAAACGAATGACACGAAGCCGATAGAATCACTGGTTCGGACAATATATTCTCAAAGTTATATAATAAAATATGATGAATGGAGGTTTGACCAATGGGAATGTACGACAGCTGTAGGGAGAATCAATATAAATATGTTACTGTACTATTACTTGGTTTGATTAGAGCAGTGTTGTCTCAGGACAAGAAGGATAAACAAATTATTTCGGGATACTGTGATATTATATAATGACGTGTAAATATATGTGTATGTTTTCATGTTTGCACAGAATTCGTCATTTTTAAAGTCATTTTGTTTTATTACATTATAGAATAATGGAATAATTATTATTTAATAATAAGCATGTGGGATACATGGATTAAACTGCTTCGCTTTTACAAAAAATCGAGCTTAAGAGTATAAAAAAAGTAATAGATAGTATTTTTAATTGCTCACTGTACAAAGAAATTAAATCGCATATTATCGAAATCCAAAGATGAGTTTGCGTAATTTTCCATCAGGATGCGTGTATTGATTTTCGAATTAAACAATTAAAACTTTTAATCAACAACTAAATATTTCTTATATAATTGTCAAGCAATCAAATGATGAGGATTAATTTAGTTAATAAAAATGTTCTCAAGTTTATTATTACCTTTTTTTATGCAGATTCAGTCAGCTTACATTAGCTTATATTATTATTATTATTATTATTATTATTATTATTGTAAATACATATTAAATTTTAAAGATATTAATTTTTTAGAAATATTTAATGTTTACTCTTTTTTTTCTACGTATTATTAAAACAATAGAACTATATATATATATATATATATATATATATATATATATATATATATATATGTAGCATTAATTTATTAAATATTTAATATAGTTTTACATAATACTGGCGTTTAAACGAAGTAATAATTTTCAATAATCCATAATACATCTTATTATATTGAAGGATAATTTATAATGTCCCCTTTAATTGAAATACAATGATAAATAAGATAATTGTTAACGAGCGGATAAGCAGGCGACATTAAGAAATTATATTTTACTTGTACCAGGAAAAGAGATTTCGACATAAATTACATCCAATGCTTCTAATTTTATAATTTATGATTTAATTTTATGCAATGAATATATTGTGTACTGTTACTAATTATGGATATTAAATTATTTGTTGTAAATTTGATATTAAATGCTATGGCAGTTTATGTATGCTCGACGATAATTAATGTCACTAATCTTTTGCTACAAATATCTGGATATTTATCGCATAGTACGTAGCACAACTTGAGTGTTATATTAATATAAATTGAGTTGTTAGAAATTCAAGTCGGACACATAAGCTACTGGACTAACGATTATTTAGTACAATCGTCTTTTCAAACTTTGAATTAACATTTTCTTAAATATTTTAATGTCACGTCAAATATTATCCAACTAATTCTGGTAATAATAATAGGTAAGATGTAATTTCATTATAATAAACAATGTATTAATTTTCAGAGGGTATTGGCATCAATATATTGAATAAAAATATTATAATTTATAATTTTATAGTCTTAGCTTCCCGGAAGAGGGAGAAAATGCAAAATTTTTTACTCTAACGACCTTCGCTTACAAATGGAAAAAAATATTCTTTTTAAAAATGCAAAAGTCGAATTTTGAACAATTATATTTCTCCGTTATATTTTTCGATTTTCATTTTGGTAATTATTTTACTATATTTATTATGCATGATATTTTAATAATCTAAGGAGTTTTTCTAAATAGAAAAATATGCACAATATAAATCTAAAAACGTAGATTTTCTATCGATATGTATGACACTTTCGTTGATTCTGAATGAATGATTAAACTCGAAAGAACGACAATTCATTACTATTCTGATTTAATAAAATAATAATATTTAATTGGCTCAGATTTTTACGTGGATCAAACATCGATTCACCTTTAAGCGAAAATTAATATGACAAATACATAATTGACAAAATACTTGATGAATTTGCGTAAAATAATACACAATTTTATAAGATAATTTAAAAGTATGAGAATATTATTTAATTATTGTAATGTTATTGTAAATAAAGAAAGCATTGTAAAAATAATGCGTAGCTATTACTTCTTAAAAAAAACAGAAGAGAGAATTGATTGGTTAATGAATTTCTATATAAGTGATTTGAGATGAAAGCTATTTTAAGATAATCATTATGATTTATTATATTTATAACTCAATTGCAATTCATCTCTTGCACGATCGTGACTTTGTCAAAAATGAGACAGCAAGTACTTCAAGTTGGAGTTCCTTAACTTAACGAACTCAAACACAAGCTATTCGAGAATATTGATAACACTTACACCATCAATTAACATTATGACGTGTTGCACATTTTTATATTACAATAAAAAGAATAAAATATTTGTTTAATTAGATCTTTGTGTTTTCAAAGAGTATTTTCTTTTTTATAATTTTAATTTAAATACTATCATTGTCTTTCTGAATTTTAGTAATGAAACGCTTGGAACTGGGGCTTAGGAAAGCCTATAAATTATATTGAAACTTCTTGTTCTAGTAGCTACGTCGATTTTTATCGTTATGCACTTATTTATCTACAGAATATAGGAAAACAGTTAAAATGATATTTTTTATATAATTTTTAAAAGTATTGTGCATAATTTAATACTAAGTTTGTGTGGAGCCCATTTAATATTTAATATTTATTACCGAAATAAAACCGAATATTAATAGTCTGCTATTTGAAGTATTTATTTTTATTGATATAATAGAGAATATTCGAATGATAACACATACTCGAGTAATAATTTAGCACTCGTCGATGCTTAATTATTCTAAAGGCTTAAAATCACTAACAATTCTTGTTAGATAAATTTAAGAGCTATTTAAGTTCATAAATCCTCTAATAAACTAGGATAAACGTACTTAATGTAGCACAATATAAAGATGTAAATATATATATTTTTTTTTGTTGTTTTTTTTTTTTTTAATTGTAGTTCTATTATAAAAAATATAATAAGTAAATGAAATAAATGTATGTATGTTACATATGAAACATATGACTATCATAATTATAAAATTATGTATGTTGTGTTATAAAGTTAAGCTCTATGTGTCTATATGACGAAAATATATTATTTAATGAATTTTAAAGCAATCGATTCATGATAAAAAATATGTAAGGCACAAAATTTATTATTTCTTGGTATACGTTTCTTTTAATGAATACAAGATTAATTCGAAATTCTATTTTGATTAAATATGCAAGTACCTGATAATGCATTCACTATTTTATAGAATAATAACTAATAGAATCTGAAAATGTAACTTATTTAGCATTTTATGGAGAACAAGGAATTACATCCTTTGTATCAAATGTTCTAATTACTATAACAACATGTACTGAGAGATTCTGATATAAAATTTCATTGGAAACATATACTTATACATTGTTTAATAATTCGTAATTGTTAAAAGTTATGTAAGACATGAAAAATTTCTTTTGCTAATAAAATGAATTTTCTGATAAATATAATTTATAATTTATCGTAAAATTGCATCGTCGTAATAAAACTAAAAATCCAATCATTTATTAATATAATAATGATAATTAATTACTCAATCGGCTATTAAATTACGGGCGAAATACTCGAGGACGTGGTTATTTTGAAAATGTCGAGTGATAGCATTGACATAATAATAACATATGGATAAAATTTATTATGCATATGCAATAATTAAGCACACATTATATTTGGTAACAGAGTCGGAACGAGAACGTGGTGGCGAGGGGAGGGGGTTTAACGAACAAGAAAAGGGGAAGGGAGTGTGAAATTGTGAGAGTAACATAAAGACAGAGAGAGAGAGAGAGAGAGAGAGAGAGAGAGAGGGAGAGAGAGAGAGAGAGAGAGAGAGAGAGAGAGAGAGAGAGAGAGAGAGATCACGGAGGGAATGAAGAGAAGCAAGGTACGGATAAAATTGATATTGCATATTGGAACAAACATGGTGCGAGGAGTTGGTACAGTTTTTCATTCCTCGGATGCGCGTCCATGTCGTCATCCGCGGGGGCGCCGGTGTTGCTTTCACGCTTTACTATTGATTTGGTAACACATAGGCAAATACACCAGCACACACGCAACATCTCTTTCAATCTTTCGTCCTTCTCTTGGAAAATCCCACCACTGCTTTTCCAGGGAGTAAAGCCACGACCTCGTATAGATGGTGCCACCGGTAGTCAGTTGAAAAGTAAAGGAAGAGGAAGCGAGAGGAGCGAAGCCTATTATTTAAATTCATTTTATTGTTTTCGTATTGAATCGAGTCAACTATTGAATTGAAATAAATTTCGTTTTATTGTCGTTGTTACTTTGTATTTTGCTTAAAATTCTTACAAATATAATCATTATATTTGGGGATATTTTTTAAAGGACATTGATTAACGTGTTAAAAGGATGGCTTTTGTAAATTGATTTAAATCATGTATGAAAGGGAAAATCGTACTTTAAAGATTTGTTAAATTTAATAATTAAGTAATTATCAAATTATATTATATGCGTTATAATTCTAAATCAAAGTACTACACAAGATAAAATATTTATATTCATTTAATTTTAACTGAAAAATGTTTATTCCAATGTAAATTGAAATTTTACAAAATGCCATGAAATTTAGTATTTATGAACATTTTAATTCTTGTACATAAATGACTATAGTCTAAGATTTTCAAATTCAAATTTCAAAGTAAATTTTCATAAACTTATAATAATTCTATTTTTATGAATCAAACGTTTGGCATACACCCATTGAGGACTATATGCACTCTAATTTATGCAAATATAAAGAAAAATTGAATTTATTATACAATTGATGAAACTATGATACATTTTATTATTCAAAACATTTCGAATATTTCAAAAGTTTCCCTAATTATACATACGTTGCTCATATGCTTAAAAACATCATTATTTAGTTATATATAATAAAGTAATATAACTCATTAGTAATTTAGCTCAAAGCACATTATATATCAAATTTATAAGCTTCGAATCACTTTACTTTCGCAAAATAGTACAGTAAAAAGATGCTAAATTATGCCGAAAGTAAAGATACATTTTAAGCGTTAGGCGAAAGACTTAAAGGGACATAAAGATAAAAAGGCCGTTTGCTTTAGGTTTTCTTCACTTCTACTGAGTGCGCGCACACTTCCCTCTCTTGCTCCCTCTCTCACCCCTCTCGTTCTTTCACTCGAAGCGTTTTCCGTTCCACAGGTCAGTGACGACGACGACGACGTCGACGTCGAGTCGCCTCGCATTCTCCGCCCCGTCAGTGCCCGATTAAAGTCCCTTTTCGCCTATTATCACAGGAATCTATCACTTTCACTTATTTTCTCATTAAATTTTTAGTTGTTTATCATAAGTGTATTCATCGCCTGTACGAACGGATGTGTGTGACTGTGTGTGCACAGAAGAGAGCTTTAGATAAGTGTCCGACCGAATACACGTTTATACTACTACGAAGTTCATGTATTGTCCAAGGTTGGTTCAGTACGATTTTGTGACTGAAAATTTATGGAAATGATTATTCGTAAATTTATATTCATAGTAGGAGTATTTGAGATTCGATCAAAGATCGACGATTTACAGTTTTATAAGTTTAAATGAACATTATTCGCTCGGTATTTTCATTTTTTTTTTTTCCAATGACAAAATTGTGAAAGACTCGAATATAATTATCTAATTGGTTATGCGATTAAAAACATCACAGTTGAAGTTTTAATACTTTACGCCAATATGTAGTAAGTTTTTGCTAGCAATTTGTTAAAATTTTTTTGAAATTCTCACATTAATATAGTAAGTATTAAAGTAAGAAAATTCGATTAAAAAATTATGAAATACAGTAAGATATAAATAAGGTAAAAGATGAAAAATCTTAGTTATATATTCAATATAATTGTTATTCTGCTAGTGATTATATGGTAATGGTAAGTAATAATCACGAAACTGATATTTCAATATTATCGTTGAAAAAAATACAATAGTTTTTTAACTGACTGTTCGAACAATTTTCATTATAACAATTGTGTTGGAAGTCTGGACAGTTAGTTTAGATAAAACCAACTATTAATTGATACAATTCAGTGTAAAATTTTATTTTCCATTATAAATGAACGCTTCTTATATATTCTTTTAAAAAAAGTAAGTCCTTCAATAAAGACTGATAATGTACTTGTGTATCTTAAAATTTCGATCGATACAGGTATGTGAATTTTTTATTTTTTTACTTTACATCTCGAATCTCGAATGTCTAGGTATATATATATAACTTTAAAAAATAAATTTCTGCATCATCTGTGTATCGTATAAATTAAAAGTCGACATAACATCTTATTTGTTTCAAATTTTACATTAAAAGTTACTATTTTGTCTCAATATCCTATGAGAGTCGTAGCTAATAAAGCGTTAGAAGGGTCAAAGAAATTTTCTGATAGATGATGAAGAGAATTAATAGTCGGAAGAGGCTAAGTTTTTAGACATTTTATAAAAATTTCAAGGAATTAAAACTTTTATTTTATTATTAAATAGTAAAAAGTTTATTTTTAGTTGGAAACTTGCAAATATAATGAAAAGCATAAGTAGAAAAGTTATGGAATCTCAACTTAATTCATTTACATCTTATTTAGACAAGTTTTTTAATATTCTACTTAAGGAATACAGTTATTAGAATTATACAGGAGTTTAGTGAAAAAATAGTAATCTAATTTTCCAGTATTTAATTAATACAGTATTTATTAATAATTAATAAAGTATTAATAATATATTCTACAAATTTAGTCAAAGATATTAATAATAATATCACTTATATATAAGATGTATAGCAAATAATCAAATATTTTAAAATTAGTGATATTAATTTTTTTTGTTTTTTTATTATTAAATATTATAAGAGTCTAACCTCTTAAAGTACTTTGTAAAGATTAATTTATTATTTTTTTATTACACGTAGTGAACACTTTTAATTTTTATATTTAGTTATTAATATTGCGCATATTTTTAATAATTATTTTTTTAGTCTACAAATTCTCAAAAACTAAATCATCAACCACGTCGAGTATTATGTGTGTGTGTGTGTGTGTGTGTGTGTGTGTGTGTGTGAAACATTGCAATTTTAATTAATAAATTTATTAATAAGATGTAAATAAAAATGTTTTTAAATATTGAAAATAATCTATCAATTATGGATGTCACTGTTTTTCATAAGAGAACATGCAAAAATAAATTCACAACTTTAATAGACATATAAATGACGCTTGAATTTATCAATTATATTAAAATTGAAATTATATCCTAAATAATATTAGATACAATCAATTTTTGTTAACACGTTATTATTATATTTGAATTTGAAAAATCATGCAAAATCGTATCACATAAATTGAAAATTAATAATATTAAAAATAATATTTTGTTTTTGTGTCATTAATAAAAAAAATCAATTTTTTTCTCAAATTTTGATTTTAAATTTAATTAAAAATAGGTATTATAAATCATTAGTACTGTAATTATTATTACTGTAATAATGTACTGTAATAATTAATATTGTACTTATTATTTATATATTTGTGTAAATAAATATTTCATAAAAAGAGTGATCTAACTTAAAATGATCTAAACGAATATAAAAGCAATTCAAAGCCTCAATGATCACTTGAAATTGTCTGATTTTTTTCTCTATTATACGAAAATCGAGCTTTTCACGCGAGCAAATAGAAAAGGGAAAAAATTAAAGAGAAAAGAACAATGCACGAAAAAAGTTCAAATTTCTTACATTTCCAGAATTTGAAATTAGTGCTTTTTAAACCGTTGTGTAATATGAGTATGCAAAATTCAAAAGAGAAGAGAGAAAGAGTAGAGTATATCAGAATAGCGGAAGGGATGATGTTTTAGGTCAGGGTCATCTGTAAATTTCGAAGGCAACCCGAGTCTTTTTTCTTGGCTTTTAGAATTCAACATTTTTGTACATTTATACATGATTTGAATTTTTCTAAAGGATTCTATGTAGATATTTTCATATTTTAATCTTATTTAAGTTGTGCCCCTTTCCTTTTATAATTAACGATCCTTCCATCATCCATCTAAATAGAGTGATGGTTTAATATTTTTAAAATTATTATGAAAAAAGATGTATAATATTCAAAATTTATAAGTAATTAATACATTCCATATAATAAATATGTTAATACATTTTAATAAAACATTCGCCTAACACTTGTTGCATTAAATAAATAAATTTCTAAAATACTAAATATAAATTTGTTTTCATTACACTTTGATTTTCTAGTTAATTACAGAGTATTCAACCTTTTATGCAACAATAATTTCCTCATTAAAGAAATAAGTGATTTTCATATTTACTCAGTAATGATAATTATATTCGGGAAAGATCTACTTATTATTTAATTCCTGTATGTAGAAAATAATCATCCCAATTTCATCTTTAACTTTCAAAAGATTAAAAGATTTTCTTCTATATTAAATATTATTCTATATAATATCTCACAATACATTATTTATATAATAATAATATGATGTTTCTAAAATTTGCAGACAAGATTGATACTGTATGAATAGATAAATAATCTTTGCATTGAGGAATAATAGAACTAATAGCGATTCAACGTGTTCTTTTATACTTTTTCACATACAACTGGAATATTAAATGAAAATTCTGAGCTAATATTATGTAATTTTACTATTATTATGTGTTATTAATTTAATGTGATATATTTAATATCATACGAATAATAAAATAAAGAAATAAAATGATAAAAGTTTTACGTTGATGAAATACTACATACAGATTATTATAGAATGTGAAAACTTTATAGAAAAAAAGAAACTTATAATTCGAATATCTTTTCATTATGGGAAAAAAATCGTATATAAGAAACAAAAATTTTCACTAATATTAATATAATATAATTGTAATATTTATGTAATTTTACAAATATGATGATATTTAATAATTATTTCAATTATTATTGATATTTGTTTAGTATTTTAAGTATATTTGTAATGGTAGTAACGATAAAAAGTCAGAAAAGGCTAAATATGGATAAGAAATAAAAATATATAAAATACTATACACATTAATTATATAAAAAAAAGTAAAAAAAAATTAGCATAATATAATTTTATATTGAAATATTATAAAAATAATTAGTTATATATTTAGTTCATATTTCAAAAATATTACAAATAAATCAATGATGATTTATTACATTCTCTTCTGATTTAATTATCTTCTTATACAATTATTCAATGAATATTATCATTATAAAATAAATAATTTAAATATATAAAATATGTTAAATTCATATAGTATCAATTACAGGATTTTTATTCTTGTATCTTAGGAAAGAGTATTATTAGACTTTCGATTTCTAATATTCTAAAAATATCAAGAGCAACGGTGTTCTGTGTGTAAAATACTTCATTCCTCGTGTGTTGAATTATTAAAACTATTATATCACCACACAAAACTCCTATAATTTTCAGGATCCCTCTTTGCAATCATATGTCTTCATCGCTAAGAGACATTGATATCTCAAGGTAATTTAGGTTTGTGACAAGTAACCGAATAATAATAGTTAAATAAGTATAAATAACAATGTTTGACAGACAGACAGACATTTGCACTGTTTTTTTTTTTTTTTTTTTTTTTTTTATTATTATTATAGAGTTATGGACAAAAATAAAGACAAAAATGTTGTTAAAAATCTTTCAGATAATAATCGTGTACGATAATAGTTTGTAATTGTCTTGGGTCAAGTCTGTATTCCCGTATTATCAATTACTTATTGAGATTAAAAATTGAGATTTTGCAGTTATTTGCATATCTCTCAAATACTCAATTTGATGTAATAAAACATATGACTATGATTTGTGAAATATACTCGATTCAATGTAAATAAATTGAGATTATGGCATGAAATATAGAAAGAGTAAAGTAATTCAAATTTTTTATTAATTTCACTATTACAGGAAAAAGTAAAAATTATTTTAAATACTTACTTTAATAATATAAATGAGAAAAATTTCTTAATTAAAGTTTTCAAATTTGGTACAAACTTTATCAAAGTGTTTTTTCATAAATTGATAATTATTAATACGCATCTATATATAATAATTATTTTTAATTTTTTACTGTATAATATACTGTTGTAAGATTGAAATTATTAACGATGTGTTTATGAAAATTGTATGAGTGATCATAATACAACTGCCAAAGGATTAATAAATAATTAATGATTATTGTTGTTATTATTCGTATTATCATATTTATTTCGAGGAGAGAGAGAGAGAGAGAGAGAGAGAGAGAAGAGTGTAGGAATGAAATTGTTGCAATTACTCTTTCATTTGTAAATATTCTGTGAGGCTGCGGTCAATATTGTAACAATGTCATATAGTCGCATTAAGAAGCTCAGAATGAGTTTTGCAATTCCTCAGTCTCATCAACCTATAAGGATGAACAAAGATACTAAACCCGATAATCCCTTGAAATTTTGTTAAAGGCTAATCTAACTCCCCCCTCAACTTACGAGTACAACTTATAAATTTAAGGTCCTTACCTTTATTCTATTCAATATTGTATTGTCATCAGATCGTATTTATGATTAAATTGCATCTCTAATAAAAAAAAAAATTCCCTAATGAAATATCAGAATATAGAATAAAAGATTTTTCAGGAGCTCCTTTTTTTTTTTTTTTTTTTTTTTTTGTAGCCTTTTAATAGGTGATTTCAATTAACTGATTTAGAGTGAAAATACAGTCTTTAAGAATAAAAAATTTTTCTCACTAGATAACGAGGCATAAAACACATTTACTTTTATTTATTTTAGATAAACTTTAGGATTCTGAAACCAAACTACATGGTTTAATTGAAACTAAATAATGTGAAATTTTCACCGAATTTATAAAAACATAGTTTTTCACTCGTTTATTATGAGTTTACTAGCTGTATATGTGCATATTTAAATATAGATTATAAATTTCTTTCTGGGTATGTCTTGAATATAAGTTCGAAAGCTACGATTCCATAATTGTAAAATTGTACTTTAAAACTCTAAAATTATATTTAATGTTTTGAAAAAAAAAAATTTCTTTTTTATTGAATTAATTTGTAAGATATCATTTTTATTGCACCATATTTTATGATAAATACAAGAGAAATAATTTACATCGATTCGTATGTAAAATGTTTCAACAATAGCTGTCTAACGATTATTAGATTTTGAATAAAATTGATGTTTGTAATAATAAAGATGAAACGATTGAATAACAAAATAGTTCCGTCTGAATATTTAAACAATATCGTACATTTACATGAAAATGCGAAAATTATACAACATAAACTTATATCTTGATGTCAAGATTAATTTTAAAACCAATTTTGTAGTGTCTAATATTTAAACTGCATAGCCATTCCTGGACTTTCTTTCAATCACTATCGACTCAAATTTAAATATTCATAAATCTTAACAAACATTTTGAGTTTATCGAGCATGTATTAATCAAGAACGATAAAGTATAAAACATTATTTTTCAGCATCGCTTGTTGCTCGCAAAGTAATTTGATTAAACAATAGGGTTCATTCCAATAATTAACAATTTCTATTTTTGAAATTAATGTATTATAGCAATGATATGGTAATTAAATAAGACATGCGTGTGTCATTTAAACATTTATTCAAATATAAGCGTAAAGGGAATAAAAAAGAATCGAATAAGAAAAAAATAATTAAATGGACACTATATATTGCTAAATAAAATTATAGAATATTTATTTGTCATTCATATTTCATATTATAAGTAAACTCGATTCTATTAAAAGATAGGAAGAAGATGAGTAAAAAGATAAAATAATTTTGTAAAAATATGCTACTTATTAAATTAAAAATTTTATATAATTCATCGAGTCAATTAAATGCAAAAATACTCTCTTCATAGTGAAAATAATAAAGACTATTAGAAAAAAAAGCAAAAGTACGCGCATATACAATGTACAAAGTTCACTGAGATGATATTGAAGTGTTTTTGAGTAATAATGCATCTAAAGTCTGCAGAAAAATTATAATAACCTCCAGGATGGCCCCGTTTTAATTCAAATAAAACGAACAAAAATCGTGAAAGGCAATGAAAGTGGAGCGGCAATGCCTGAATGAAAAGAAAAAAAACATGTCATAATTGAAATTTATATAAAACCATTTAAATGTCTTTGAATTTAGTAACGTATAACAAGTAAATGTATATCTCATGTAAAGTAGACTTCAGAATTCTATCCGAGATTTAGATGATAAGCAGAATGTTTAGAATTATTTAGCGCGCGCGCGCACACGGACGTGTATACGTAATTCGTCATCTAATAGTTGTGATTTTCTGAAAATCGCCCGAGGAGAAATTCTTAATCGTTGCTATTGCGGAAATTACCAGCGGTTACAACGGATTTTTTGTCGACAGCTTCCATAAACACAATGAATCTATTTTGAATACAATGAGTCTTGAAATCTCCTATAAAAATAGATCAAAACTGTGTATTAGTAATGCGTAAAGAGTAAGTTAAATGAATTTTTTTCTTTTTTAATTTTCTTATCGATTCAAAGTAATTAAAATATAAAGATTCTTCTTCTTCTTCTTCTTCTTCTTCTTATTATTATTATTGTTGTTGTTATTATTATTATTATTATTATTATTATTATTATTATTATTATTATTAGATATAATAGCTAGTATTGTAGTCGAAATGTAAACATTTATCATTAAGTTGGTACGCTTCATTCTCCTACTTATATATGCATTTGAAAAAGAAATGCTAAAGGAAAATTATTTTTGCATATTCCCTGATGAATTTTTACGATCTGGTATCGTAAATAATATCCAGAAATGACAAAAGCAGTTGCCACCTAATAAATATGATAAAAATTAAAATAAGATTTACAATTATTGATATACTTTTATATAAATTTACATAAAATAACAGTAATAAATAATAGAATTTGTCGTTTGTTTATATTTAGCTCGATTATTTTTTGCATTAAAATTAATTGTTTATCGTCAGTCTTAAAGAAACATTCATCTAAATTTTTAAACTTAATTTTCAGACTTTATAACTTTTTCTTATGCTATTTTTCCAATATTCTTCTTTCACAAGTTTGTACTATTTGAGTTCTTATCTCTATATTAAGTTTCTGTTTTAAAGTACCGAGTTCATACATTATGCAACTTTTCTAAAAGTTGATTTCATGAATGATGTGTACATTTATTAACCTTATTACTTGACAAATTGCAAGATTCTAATTAAAGATTAAATATTGTGAACTAAAGTATATACATAAATAAAAAAAAGAAAAAGAACAACATTCTTGTACTATAAAAATTAATATTCAACTTATTTGTTACGATTAATAATAATTATATTCTACTCCATAATACTTTGTTTTAACAGTAACAAATATTTTTCATTTCTCTAAAGGTTTAGATGAATATTTGGATCGTTGCAGAGGTCTTGGTTATAAATATATAGAAAAGTATAATTCAAAGTAATAAAATAAAAATCAAATTCTTTATTTTTATCACACGCGCGCACAGGCAAACAAACAAACAAACAAACAAACAAACAAACAAACACAGACAAACACACACACACGCGCGCGCGCATGAATGCACACAGACACATTCATAGCAATAAAAACAGACATAAACAAACGAGCACGCACATACGCATATACATATCATTTTCTTCTTATAAACTTTTAACCATTTCTTTGATATTTATTTTTATTTTTATTAATAAAAATTGTAATGCATAATCTGTAATTATACAAATTTTTTTTACAAAATTTTTATGATTTGTATCGATATGGTGTATATTTAATTGAAAAAAAATCAAAAAAATTAAAATTATAAATTTTAATTGTCTAATTGTATAACAATATATTCTATTTATTAATTGCATTACAAATTAGGATCGAAAAGTAATTCTAATAAAATTTGTACTTTTACAGATCGAAACTTATTTTACCTCTCTGTTCTATGAACATTGAAAAGAAATCGTTTATGTGAAAATTTCGGCGCAAAAAAATCTTTTTTATAATATTTACTTAGCGTCAATTGAATGAAATTATCAACATATAGAATTATATATATACATTTCTTATGAATTAAGAATATAAAAAAAGTATATTTTTCTGTACTTATAAAAATTAAAAATTTATTTTACTTATTGATTATTTCAATGCTCCTTTTTATGAAATTATTCCATGTTATTTTTATAAGTATTTGATATTCGAGTAATATTTTCAATTTTATTTGTTCAATTATAAATAAGAAAAATACTAATTTCAATACTAATTCTATTGCTATTTATTACGCAAATTTTTGTCAATCTTTCAATTTTTCAATTTTTCAATCCTAAAAATTATAACGTAAAAAATAAATTAATTAAAAATCATCAATCATCATTATTATTATTGTATGGTTAAAATTTAAACAAACTAAATTCAGCATAAGACAATATATTATAGGTAAAAAAATTTTTCTATGCTTATTATAAATCTCTTAAATCTTGAAGCGCAATGTTTTAAATTTAAATGCTTTGATTCATTTAGTAATATATAATTACTTACAATGACTTAGCATACAATTAACTAAATAACTGTAAATATAATTTGAAAGCAATATACAATACTTTTATAATAAAAATACTCTTATAATATAATTAAAGAATTAAAGTTCTTTTTATCTTAGCCTTTATTAAATTTAACTAAGTCTATTTGGCACATTAAAAGCTCTATTAAATAATATGTCCTTCAATTAGAATATTGTTTTAGTTTTATCTCTTTTTTTTTAAATTGATTGAATGATCTTGAACGTTTATTATTACATTGGACATATTGTATTTATCGAAGGAAAAATGATTAAAAATATCTTTTTAAAATTCTGTTAATATATCCGTACGTATGTGTAAATATTATCAGAATTTATTACTACAGAAATGATAGCGATTGCAGTATTATATTTTGAAAATAAAACTAATTGCAGGACATTTATTTATATGTTATCACGTTTTAATATTATTCAGTTATCTATATATTAATAATTTCCATTAT
This sequence comes from Ceratosolen solmsi marchali, assembly GCF_000503995.2. Taxonomy (NCBI): domain Eukaryota; kingdom Metazoa; phylum Arthropoda; class Insecta; order Hymenoptera; family Agaonidae; genus Ceratosolen; species Ceratosolen solmsi. The sequence goes on along the minus strand of NW_011948414.1, from coordinate 3,298,016 downwards.
TATCACAATGAATTAATTTCAATTGAGTTAAAATTAAAATAAAGTAGTCAGATTTGAGTGATAAATTACGTTGAAAAAATGAAAATATATCATTATGAACTCATCTTTAATTACAAAAATCCTACGAATATTCAAAATTTCCATTTGTAATTATTATAACAATATACATTGCAGAACTTTTAACATTTGTATTCATTTTTTACAAAATCTATTTAAAATTTTGTTTAAATATTTCAACTTCAATATTTTCATATCTTCTAATCGATTCATTTCTACTATCATTAAATCAGTATTAGCGCTCTTACTTAAGTTCAACTAAAAAGACTTTTTTTTTTTAATTAAAAATTCAGTTCACTTAACAGAGCCGAAATGATTAATTTATCGTTTGCAAAATTTGATTTTGCAAAATTGCATTTCTATTTGACATTCTCGGAAATTCTTCCGGATAAGTTTTATCATTTTATCCCCTCATCAATTATTAATAATAATACAACATAATAATGCAATAATAATACAACATTAATAATGAGATTTGCTTCATTCTTAACTTTTTCATGTAATACTTTATTTGAATATTACTGAGTCATTTATTAAGCCTCAAATTAGAATATATTCAATATTAAAAATTAAAATTGCAAATATAACGTGTTAAATTTTTACTTTTTACACAGTCAAATAAGTTTGCGAATTTTCTCCGAAATTAAACAAACGAGTATTATGGTTTAAAGATTTAGAAAAAGAAAAAGAAAGCATTGAATTTGCATGAAAGTCCGTGATTTTCCATGTGAATTCGTTAACTTTAGAATGCAATGTACAAGAAGACGTATACCGTTGATATGAATTTAGGGCTACACTTATCAATATGATTTCTTACACCGGTAGAGAATACTGCACACACGTACACGTACACTGATAGCGAACCAAATAAATAGTATTAAAAGCCCACTGTACGTGTAAAAATTGCAGAATGGAGTCAACGGACGAGCCAGTCTTCACGATTCTTGTTTGATCCTTGATAATCGAGGCGATATCAGAAGTAAAAAATGGCTAATACGGCTCACCTGATGCGCAGGCAGAGCTCCCGCGACCTGAAGCCTCAGAAGAGCGTGGACAAGCTGGAGATGAAGGAGATGCGAGGCAGACTCGTCGTCGAGAGTCGCATGAGCAACGTCACTGCCAATTACGGGACTACCAACGCCGGCTTCGAGGACTCCAGTCCCAATGCCAAGGTGAACTATTATTGGCCTTAACCACCTGGTAGCCGGACATGTGTCATTCGACTGGCTGATCTGTCGTATTAGTTAAATCATTCTTTTCAGCATGATCCATCATTTGTCAGTGGATTAATTGTTTAGCGAGATAATTAATGGTCGAAAGGCTAATAAACGCAAAGTTTTCATCCTAGAATTGCAAATTTGCAGCTTTCATTGGGCATGAACGTAAATTTTTGGGGGTTTAATTACGCTTTAGTGTAAAGATTGAGTTAAACGTTTGAGTTTAATAGGAAGGCAAGTGAAAAGATATTATTATTATTATAATAAGATCTAGGGGCATTGTATATTTACGAATGATATAGGGATGTGAGCAATTGTCGCTTAATGTTTGCATAAATATTTAATTGGCAAGCATATAGACATCTATGTCGATGAAAATGACGTTGCTTTCGTCCCCCTAAATTAAATCGTTGAATTAAATAATGAAAAGTTTATAAAATAATTTCAGCACAATTTTCAATACAATGATTACAATTAAAAGAAATTTGTTTAGTCGCGAGAATATACATTTGTGCCAAGCCCTCGTCATTTTTAATCCTTTTTTTTTTTTTTTTTTTTAACGCAAAGTCACAAAATAATCGGTCGAAATATAAAATTCATCATATAATAATCGTTGATAATCGTTGAGTCGGTAAAGTACGAACATGTCAATTATTATCTCAAACGCTCGAACGCTCTAACGCTCAAACGCTCAGTGTCGCATTTTCATCGCATGTCATGCAAAGATGAGCGTACGAAGAGATCTATTATTAAAACGCAAATAATGGATTTTCGCGCAAATACCGATGTGATAATCAGCGGATCAACGTTGACGTTAAGGTCCTAAAACGGGGTTGGCTCGCATTTTCCTTATTGATCGCGTCAAGTCGCGGTAGTAACTCGGCCACGTAACTCGCTATTGAAACAACGAGCGAACAAGATGGAAGAATCGCACCGACGGGTGTTACTTGTGCACTTGCGATTAATATGACACGTGAGCTCGCCATCCTCGTTCATCCTTATTATAATAATGCGCGTCATCCCATGGCCCGTCCACTGCATTGCACGCTCACTTAATGCCTAGAATAAGAGTGGTGGGAAGGATCTGGAGCTGGTGGCGACCGGCGGCGGGGGCAGTAAACTTGGCAGCGGGGAAGGCAAGGGAATATTCAAACCGGAGGCCGGGGAGGATGAAAGGGAGAACTGGGACAGTAAGCTGACCTTCCTCCTTGCGACCGTCGGCTACGCGGTTGGACTCGGCAACGTTTGGCGCTTTCCTTATCTCGCTCAGAAGAATGGCGGCGGTAGGTATTCCATTATTAGCTTAGGGAGCAAATTATCGAAACAATTGGTTGGACCAAATGCTGAGATTCGTTTTGGTTTGTGACGGTTGGTGAAGCTGTGCTCGCTACTCGAGCTCGTGGAACATTATTAAATATTATGTCTAATCACGGAAATTCAGGCGCCAATTGCTTTCAATGGCGCTTACGTAATTAAAAGGAAAAAGAAGAGAAAAAAACAAAATTTATAGTTTTAAAATTATTTAATGTTTTTACGAGAGTGGCAATGGCTTGCTGATGAAATCAGCAATATACTCGGCATAATGATTTTTCAGTGAAAGTTTTTCATTTCAGAAATAACGCGGTTTACCGCCTTTTCAAACTAAATTTTGATATTCAATTAGATTCTTAAAGACAATCTGATATTCAAATAGATTATTACCATGCAACAAATTTCTAAAATAATACGGCTGTAATAATTAAATAAAAAATTTATTTCTTTTTTTTTTTTTTTTATTGTATTTTACAGAATAAATGTTAATGTTTGAGGATTTATATTTCCGTAATGCTTAAATTATATTAAATTATTTAAAGCGATTGAGGTATTTAGTTGCATTTGCTTGCATTATATCTGCAAATATAATAAGCTCTACAGTATTAATATTGTTAAACGGTTAAGTTCTATAAATACTACTCACTACTAAATCTTAAGACTATTAAAGTAACGCGCGATGCGCAATATTAAAATAATTAATTTCTTATTAATCAAGTAATCTTGTAAGCCGTATAAAAAAAAAAAAAAATTACTCTAAATATGCAAAATAATATAAATAATCGTTAAAATTAGTAAATAATTACGATAAATCTTCAGAATTTTTAAAACGATAGCTGACTTTATAAGCAATAAACCAGCTTAACAAAGCATAAGTTTCTGAACGAATAATTATTATGTTTATCACGTTACCAAAAGACTTATAAGTAGTATTAATTTCATTTCTCATTAATTTCTACCCTCAAAATAACCAATAATAGATAATAAATATTAAAAAAATACATTATTAACGAATATAAATTTTGACAAATATTTCATAAAACTACCACAATGCGTGCCATGTATTTTTTCATTAATCTTAATGGATAGAATCTATCAAAAAATCCAAATCAGCTGTGTACGATACATAGATATACTTGATTATTAACTCATTATTTATAAATAGTTATTTTAAATTAAAAAAATTTTTTTTTTTGTAATAAGCTTTTATAAAATGAGCTGTGCATATTATTACATACCCGATGTACGTACCCGATATGTACATGATAAATTTCTTATTATAAAACAAATTGAACCTATAATTTATCAGATGAAATTAAATTAAATATATTTCTTATAAAAAGTATTGATTATAATCATGTGAGTGCATTGTTGTTGAATACTTTTGAAAATATATTTTTAAAAATTGTTTGTAATTGGGTTGCTTTCTAATAAATCGCTCTAATCTGTAATAACATATTCATTTAAATATAAGAGATTGAGAGATTATTTTGAGATTTATGTTCTTTATTTTAATTTTTATATTATTATTATTTCAAACTCGATCATATTCTTAAAAACTTTTTTTATTTCGAATGGTTATGCGAAATTTGATTATTATCGTTGAAGAATTTTTGCTAGATGTAGCTATGGGTAATCAAATATTTATTAAACATGCTTAAGCATTTTAACGACAACGAGAGAAATAATACTAATAATAATTAGCGTTGTACAAAAAAAAAAAAAAAAAAAAAAAAAAAAAAAAAAGAATAACAAACAAACAAAATCGTTCACAAAAATCGTCAAAAAAATATTTAAATTATTATGTATCGTTAATAATGCGAACAGTGTATTGACAATTAAAAATTCATCCATCAAATTAACAATATTGTAGATTAAAAGACCAATGGATTGTTGGGATTAATCTTTAAATGACAATTTAAGAGAATGTTTATTACAGTTTATTGGGAAGTTTTCTCGGTGGAACTTGCGCACTCGCTTACATTTATTAGTTATTACAGGCTTAGCGCTGCCAAGATCATTTCTAAATTGATGTGTGTACGATTGACATTGGTGACCTGACCGAGATATACTACCCAATACAGCACAAAATGAGATTTCACTTAGTTAAACCATAGTTTAATCTCCTCGAGTTAACGAATACTTCCTGAATCAATTACTAGTGTAATTAAAATAACAGAAGACGTTTAGTTACGGAATCGAAATAATGTTGACATTATCTTCGATTAATGTAGTTCAAATTCCTAACACTCAATTGCCATAATTTGCTAATTACTATTAAAACATCCAACGGCCTATTATTCACGGATAAAAAATACCCATAAGATTACCATTGTGATATTCTTAATTAAGCTTTTGAAAATGTAAATTCGAGTGATATTTTTGTCTTTCGATTAGTCCTTAGTTCACGATTTTAGCTGTCACCACTAGTATTATAAACAACATATTTGCCCTTTGCGGTTTACATTTTTACATTATCCTATTTGACTCGTTTGGGAGAAATCTTCGATAATTCTTCATGAGAGACGTCTACATTGATAGATCCTAGGATGAAAATACGTCGTTGCAACGATTTTATAAACTTAAATGAAGTAGGGCGAATTTCGACATTTCTTTGATCAATCTTTATGTAAATTTGTAAAAGAGGACAATTTCTTTGTTCTAATTGTTTGGATTCTCCATCTTGTAAGGGGAGGTTATGAGCAGATAAATTGTCTCATTATAATATCGAAACGACCGCAACTTTTGTAATTTCTTTAATCGTGCGACCAACGTATAAACTCGATTTTTTCAAATGGTAATGAGTTTATATGTGTATATATATATATATATATATATATATAATTTATTTCTTCTTGACTTTCTTCTCAGCTCATGACTCATTAAATTAAATTAAATAAATAAAAACTACAATGATAAGGAAATAAGCAATGGAGTAAAAGATTACAAAAAAAATGCACTGGAACTTGCTAAAACGTTACAAGTGGTACGAGCAACAATGATAGAATGCGCAGACTATCGATGGCGACAAATTGCAGAGGGAATACCGGATTAGTCGAATAGCTGGAATCGTAGTACTTCAAAGGATATATTCCAACTTCACCTATCACTATCCTGTTTATCTTATGGAATAACGGCAATAATTGAAATTCGATGACACGATACGTACGCAAAATAGAATGGGGGTCTGGACAAATTTTCAAAAGCCTGTAAAATTGTGAAAAAAAAAATGCAGAGTAAAGGATAAAGTCTCAAGGATAAACTATTTTGTACCTGACCAATACGATTGAGCAATAATATTCGTTTATTGATATATAAATAAATTAGTTAACTGGCATAGAAAAAACATATAGAAAATAGAATGATCGATTTGTATTTTTATTAAATTTAAAACAATAAAATGTGTACGGCACTTTAGTGTAGAAACGTAAAAGCTTATGGTATTTAGGATTTAGGTATATTTGTTCAACAATGAAGAAACACAAATTGAAATGAAAAGTATTATAGCCTGAATTACGTTTAAAATTATGATTCTAATGAAACTCGATAATTATTGTGAGTTATAAGTAATTTGAAAATTTAATCTAATTTTTTAATATATTCTTATACTTTAAAGTATACTTTAAATCAGACGAAAGCTAGCTTTATTCAAAAGAAATATTTTTCAACAAATAGTAGAAAGTTATATTTCACATTGTTATATTAGTTTGCTCTATATTGTTCTAAATTCCATTGTATTCTAAAATTTTATAAATATGTATGAGTTTACGGAACCGCGTAAAAATCAATAAAATCATACTTTATATTCAAACATTACGCGCAATTTATTTATAGGTTATTTGCATATTTTATATATATATATATATATATATATATATATATATGTATATATGTATATATGTATATATGTATATATGTATGTGTATATGCGTATATGCATACATAATGATAATATGTTACTTATGATTTCAGGTGCTTTTCTGATACCATATTTCGTGATGCTTGCGATCGAAGGAATTCCTATATTTTATCTCGAACTCGCTATTGGGCAGAGGTTACGCAAAGGTGCAATTGGCGTTTGGAATCAGGTCACTTTTTCCATTAATAATATGTAAAATAAGAATGAAAATTTTCGCTCGAAACTATTTATGAATATAAATAATAATAATAATAATTTTTAAAAAAAAATAATAAACGAAAAAAATACAAATGCAAACTGGCATTATTATTAAAGAAAGCAAAAAATATCTAAATCTGGTTCATTGAAATTTATAATAATATATATAATTATTATTATTATTATTATTATTATTATTATTGTTATTAGATATAGAATTCATAGGTAGAGAATTTTTCAGAAAAGGTAAGAAAGTCCGTAAGAAGTAATGATTTCATGTATGTAAATGCACTTGCTGCGCCGATCTTTAATATTCTTCGTCTTATTAAAAAAATTGTATAACTTTAGATCTGCTTTTCGTAAGACATTCTAATGAAAACTTCATAAAGTCTCGATATAATTTTCAGCAATGAAGTTTCACTTGAAAGTCTAACGAATCATAGAATCGATACATTTAAAACGAATTCCTAATTCATACGAAAGCCATCTTTACATAATTAATTAAGTTTAATTTCTATCGCTTATTGTCAAATTACAAAACGGTCGGTAATTACAAAAATATAATAAAGGAAATATATAAAATAGATGTTGCAAGTGTAAGTTGAATATGTAAAAGGTCTCGTTATTATTACAATCTTCTCGATTACAAAGCAATGAAACAACTTTACGAAGAAAAAAAAACGAATTGATTGATAATCGTGAAATAAAGAAAGAGTTTTTCTACTTTTCTCTCTCTCTCTCTCTCTCTCTCTCTCCCAAAAAATATCTCGTTCCTTATTGTTTTCTTTTCTTTTCAAGGTCTCTCCGTACATGGCTGGGATTGGTGTAAGCAGCGCTGTTGTATCATTTAACGTGGCTCTCTACTATAATACCATTATCGCCTGGTGCCTATTCTATTTTGTTCAGGTAAATGTCATTTGGCAGCTTTAGGATATAATAATAATAATAATAATAATAATAATAATAATAATAGAGATATAATTGCAAATCCATCGATCGATCGTCATTCATTATCAAATATCTCTTTTATATAATGTATCTTCAGCACGACAGGCCTTACATTGACATTTATTTTTCAATGTTTAGAGTTTTCAGTCCGAGCTACCATGGGCACACTGTCCTAATAAATATTTTCAAAATAATTCTTACACGCCCGAGGCAGAATGTTTGGTAATATTGAATTGCGTTATTTTTAAATTATTTTATCGAGCTTAATTGTCTTGATAACTTTTATGATTAAAAAAGTATTTATGAAATTAATATTTATTATTATTTCTCAATACTTTGAGTCATTAGTTATAAAATACTAATGCTAATATCACTGCTGACCGTAATTTTAATAATTAAGAGAAAATTCAGAAACATCTTTATGGAATAAGAAAACTTATTTTTTAAATTAAAAGTTTCTCGTTTCATTATAGATTTCTGTTTTTCAGAGTTTTTCTTCTTTCGAGCATTCGTATATTATTTACGTTGTTATCTTGTCATTTTATCATAAATCTAAATTGCTAAAGGAAAAAAATTATTTTATTTATAAGGTAATGATGAACATTAATACTATAAAAATAACTTTTTTTTTTTGTTCATCACCTTGTTCACAAATTATTTCAATACATTGATATTAAATGCTACGGCACTTTCAGTTTATTGTTTTGAAAAGTAACTTTTCTCATTGTTGCATTAATATATGTTTATTAACATTACGGAGTACTATGGCATCGATATAATTAAGTTCTTATCAAAATACAATATGCTCGTGTAAAATCGTGGACAAGGATGTTCAATTGTCTGGATCTTGCAGCAAAGTAGTCCAACGCAATATTTCTGGTATCGGACAACTTTAATGGTTTCCAAGGATATAAACACACCGGATGTCTTCAATTGGAAAATCGCGCTGGCGCTGGTCGTCGCGTGGATCCTCGTCTACATGTGCATGATTAAAGGAATCGCCTCATCTGGGAAGGTAAATTTTTTCTCACTAACTTCGGTTATATCATTGGTGATGTTTATCTTGCTAGTTTGGTAACAATTATTGGCAATTGTAAGGATACTTGTGGGAGAACTTTTTGGAAAATAAATTATTCAATGGCTGAGTTAAAAACAAAAAAAAAAAAAAAAGTGCCACTTGAATGGGAATTATTTACTTTAAAAGTTTTAGCTATTTTTACGTTTTAACAGCTCGAGAACAATGAGAGAGAATCACTTTTCCCCATTTTCAGTTTCACCAAACGATTAAATCTTATCGGGATAGTTTTCCTATTACGACGATCCCATCAAAAGGAACAAAAAATATTATTTTTAGCAAAAAATGATTATTGTTACCCTTATAAATGTAAAAGCTCTGCCATTTTCTCTTTTATATATATGTGTGTGCGTGTGCGTGCGTGCGTGTGTGTGTGTGTGTGCGTGCGTGCGTGTGTGTGTGTGTGTGTGTGGGTGTGTGTGTGTGTATACGTATACATTCAATACTTTTGTGTGTTTTAACTTGATTATAAATTTTATTAGTAAATATCATAATTAATAATTTGTCATTTGTGCAGTTATATCTACATTATAATAGATAAGGTATTAAATAATAGATAATGAGATATCTTCTAAATAGATAAATATTTGTGTCCCAATTCTGAAAATATTCTTACTCTCTCGAGTACCTTGAATTATTTGAGACTTACTAAAAGTATCAGCAACTTTACAATTCTAAAAATCTATCAGAATTTTGACTAATACCTTTACTTAAGATATGACTTTGAATTCTAATTTACCTCTGCGTTTGTATTTTATTATATTATATTTATACCTGCATAAAATTCAATTATACACACACGCGCGCACACACATACATATATATATATATATATATATATATTTACATAAACTTTCGTTAAAATAAAAAATATTTTTCTTGCATTATTCTGTTCGAATATTGTTATTGAATTTTTCTTTTTATCGATGAAATAGATTTGTATTTTAAATTGTTAATTGATCGATTGTAGGTTGTATCTGTTTTCATATTCGACTTTGTTTAAAAGTTTATCGTTCCATAAATATTTATTTAAAATCTCGAATTAAATGAATCTGCACTAATGTCCCTCTGAATTACTAAATTCCAATCTTATTTTTCTAATTGCGTGGTTAAAATCGATAAGATATAAAGATAAATATAACAGTCGGATCCTGATAGAATTTTAGAAAATCACTTTATAGAAGAACATATCGATATTTACGAATAAATTATTTATTTTTTAAATAATATTGCATTTTACGAATAAATTATAATAGATCCTTTATGAAACAAACTTTGGTAAAAATACAAAAAAATTTTACTCATCATCTTTCGCTCCGATTAAATATTTATTGAAAAGAAAATTAATACACAATTATGTATATGGCAAATTTGCTATTTGTGTTAACTTTATATTTAACAAACATTGTCAAATAAAACATGAAAATGTATTTACGAATTTTCAATTCAATTTCCCTTATTATACACGCGGAATATTAGTTGTATTATTTTCTTAAATATTTATTATTTATTCTCCTATCGTGTTATTGAGTCTGATTCAAGCTGACTTAGCTGTAAAATATATTTTTCGAGCCTAAACTTACCATTCAACCAAGCGCGAAATGTAACATTGTAAAATATTTGTTATCAACAGGTCGTATACGTCACAGCCACATTTCCCTACCTCGGATCTTTTTCTTCCGGGGCGTAACGTTGCCCGGAATGTCTGACGGCCTGCGCCACCTTTTTACACCAAAGGTAATGATCAGCAATTTATTTGCTGCACGTATTTACCAAACTACGATGCATCCACTCTCTATATATAATACATATATACATATTTATTTATTTATTTATTTATTTATTTATTTTTTTTTTTTTTTTTTTTTTTTTTTTTTTTTTTTGATATTTCAAGTGGTACACACTGACGGATCCGGTGGTTTGGTTGGAGGCCGGCACGCAAATATTTTTCTCCCTCGGATTGGCATTCGGTGGCCTGATCGCCTTCTCATCTTACAACCCCGTTAACAACAATTGCTATCGCGACGCTATCATGGTCAGCCTCACGAACTGCTTCACTTCAATGTTCGCGGGCATTGTCGTTTTCTCCATTATCGGTAGGACATTTACCTTCATCTCTCCTCTCGTTGTTTTGATAATAAATGTTTATTTATCCGGTTTAAAGCGCGACAATTTTTTCATCTGTAACATCGGGCTAGTGGTAACGCAGAGATATATCAACTCGCGATTTTAATTTTGCATTCTTTATTGAAGGAGGGAGGAGCTCGAAGGTGAGAGGCGAGCGTTTGTATAATTTTTATTCTAATCAATTTACTTGTCTCGGCACAAACCCATGCTAATTTCCTTTTCGTATACGAATATCAGTGAACGCGCTTTTCTTTCAGAAATCTCCATCCTCTTATCGATATCAATAATACATAATATAAGCGTTCGACGTAAACTTACCAATTGCCGTGCGAAAGCACAAGAAGATAAGGTAAAATTGCAAAATCACGTTTACTATAGCAACTTGAATCGTTGAGATTAATGTTTCTGCTTCTTGAAAGTAATTAAATGAATATTGATAGAATGTAATGTCGATAATTTTTTCTATAAAAGGTTTCAAGGCCACGATGGTGTACGAGCATTGCCTCGCCGAGAGAAATGCAACGTTAATTAATATTTTTGGTAGCCCCGGAAAGATCCCGCATAATCTACCAATCAGCGGTTCGCTACTCAATTTCACTAATGCAAACATGAGCCTCGAAAATCTATTTATGCCCGAACTTCCCGAATGCGATTTGCAGAAGGAGCTTGATAATGTGAGTACGGCTTAAATTATGTACGCCAAAGTAACAATATTTCGACATGATTATTGGTGCGTTTAATTAATAAAGATGCACACTTTGCCCAGGTAATATCAATAGTAGAGTAGTAAGGCAATCAAATTTTACTTTGGATTTAAATTTTATAGCAGAGTGAGAAGACTTGAGTAGTTGCATTTTAGGGATAAAAGATCCTGATAAATATGATTTGTAACTAATTCAGACATCGGATCAGCTAAATATTGCATATATTGTAAAATTTATGAGGTCATAGATAATAGTAATTACTTTTGTTTTAGTTATTGACATGATTTTTATCTTTTGTTGTGGTAATTCACATATTCTTACTGGTAGTACTTTCTTGTTTATATTATATTCTTCAATAAAACATTTGAAGGATTTAATTTAGAATAAAAATTTAAGAATTTATTTATTTCTATAAAAATTTTCTTTATTTGTTTATTATTATTTTCTGATTTATACACTCTTATATTGTTTCTATATGCTATATAAAATATATAAATAATATATAAGTATTTAGCATATAATTTAATAATGTATTTTATAAAAAATACTGTTCATTCAAATCATTGCTACTTTAATTTACGAAAAAAATTTTATTTATTCGTCCTTTGATATCTGAAATAATAATAACATTTTAAATACTTGTAAATACTAATAGTCTCATAAAAAAAAAAAAGTGAATTATGCTAAATTATATAGAAATATTTGATAATTCGAATATTTTTGTCGAAGTGTTTTTGTCGAAGAATTTCTATTCGATAAATTTTAAACGTTAAATTATACATTAAGCCATTGAAACTTGCTGAAGTTATTAGAATATTTATCGGGTTATACTATAAATTTTTAATCAAATAAAATTACATACGTATATATATATATATATATATATATATATATATTATTTTGAAATAAATTATCGATAAATTTTCAAAATAGGATATTAATTAATCATAATTAATTTTAGTGTACGTATGTTTGAAATATTAAGACTCTTTATTTTTGTCCGGAAATTTTCTTTAAACTATTTTGAAGTTTATTTATAATAGAATATTACATTGTTGCGCATAATCGTGGCTTACAATGATTAAACATACTTATATATGAAAAGAATTTTTTAATAAATTAATTGAAACTTACATCTGAGATCGTTGTAAAATCCTCCTTAACACTGTGTTGTAACATTTTCGATAAATAACCATCGTTTGTCTTTAAGAGCACGTCAGGTGAATCGTATTCGACTACTTTTCCGTGATCCATTACCAAAATTTTATCACATTTCATAACTGTATTTAATCGATGGGCGATCGTTATCACTGTACAATTTGCAAATTTCGCTCGAATAATCTTCTGAATTAAAGCATCTGTGTTAATATCCACATTTGCAGTAGCCTCGTCGAGAATTAAAATCTTATTTTTCTTCAATATGGCCCGAGCTAAGCACAAAAGCTGACGTTGCCCGGTACTTAAATTATTTCTATGGAGTACGCAATCCAAGGAATCAAATATTTCATTTAATTCGACATCGCGAATGGCCGACCAAATCAAATCATCGTCATATTCATCCGTGGGATCAAGATTCTTTCTTAATGATAATGAAAACAAAATAGGCTCTTGAGGGAGAATCGATATTTTGTTACGTAAAAGCTTCAAATCGACATTACGCGTGTCTATATTATCGATTAATATTGAGCCTTCAATGTCGGCCAAACGAAAGAGCGCAATCGTTAAAGATGATTTGCCTGCGCCTGTTCGTCCGACTATACCAATCTAAAAATTAATTATCATATATTAATAATGTATTGATTCCCCCGCCCGCCCCTCCCCCCACCCACCTAACCACCCACCCACTCCCGACTTGAAAGATCGGTTAAAACAGCGATATTCTTAAAAAATAATGTTATCACTTGTTTTATAAGTAATATAAGAATAAGCTGATAGTAGTAGTGTGATAATTTTTATTTTTAATATATATTAAATGAAAGGTACTCTTTTACAAGATATTAATTTCACATTACCTTTGCACCTCCTTCTATATTAAACGTTAGATTTTTCAAAATTAATGGACCGTTCGGGGAATATCTTAAGCAAAGACTATCAAATTCGATCTTTCCTTGATTTGGCCAAGCTCTTGGCAATTTGTAATCAATTTCATTACTCGATGAACATTCTTCTTCTAATTCAGTATATTCGAAAAGTCTATGAACGGAAACCATTTGCGTTTCAATATCAGCGGTTAATTTTACTCCTCTCGATAAAATATTACATAGAACAAGCACTTGTGTGATTGCAAGTCCCACGTCAGCACCACTAGTTTGATTTTCTCGAAATACTATGAAACTATAAGTTAAAAGTGTCATAAATATCAAAGTCATCAAATCGAGCCATAAACTGTACGCTATGAGGACATATTGAGAGATCGAAGCAGCGACCGTGTGATTATCCTGGTAATCATCAAATTCTTTACAGATAATCGATTCAGCATGACAAGAGCGAATAGTTAGTACTCCCGCAAAGGAAGAATTAACGTGAGAAAATACTGGACTTTTGGCTAAACAATAATCAATAGATTAATCTATTTTGTAAGGAATATATAGGGATGTAATAAGCGGAATAAGACGAGGAGAATATTAATGCTGCATAAACAAAATTACACCATATCCAAGTAATTAAGATAATTCATAAATTATTCAAAGGCAAAGGAAAAAAAAAAAAAAAAAAAAAAAATATTATATTTTAAAAATAAATTTAGCCACGAATGAAGTATTGGCTATTCCCATAAATTGTTTTAATTACATTATATAAACGATTAAAGCGTTATTATCCACTGCTCCATATTGCGTAATATGAAAAACCATTTGAAAACATAACAATGGTAATTTCAAGAGAATATTAGGCATTTACATGAGATTTGTAATTAAAGAAAAACTACTCTTTTGCTCATTAATAATAATTATATTGGATAAAATGTATATATATATATATATATATATTACCTTGGGCTTCGAGTTTCATAATACTACGAGTTGTTTTAATAGCAATTACTCGACCTTTCCAAAATACGTACACCAGGATAATTACCAGTATAATTAATTTCCAATTAATAATAAGTATTTGTATTACGACACCTAGTACGATGAAGAAAAAATCGATAGTTTCCAACAACATTGCTTGTAATCTTTCATCAACCATGCCTAAATCTTTGGAAAATCTATTTAAAATTCTTCCTAAAAGAGTATTCGCATTAGTGCCATTGAGATGAAAAAAAAAAATAATAATAATAATTTATATATTGAAAACGTAATAGCTAGCGACGTACCGGAATTATTCGTTTGAAAAAAATGTATCGTCGCTCTCAAAAGACTAGATGCCATCTTGTTGTGAATGTTTTCATTGGAATTTTTACAAACGGTCGTGTACAGTGCCATCTTAACTATAGATATAATAAAGGCTCCAACCATTAAACTGGACAATATGTAAATGGCCGTGTAAGTGTCAAGTTGCTTAGACACACTTGAATTACCGTATTGTACAAAGTGCGAATAATTTCGATTAATATCTTGCATTCTAGTCCTAAAGAAACATATTTTTTTTTTTTTTTTTTTTTTTTTTTTTTTTTTGTTAATAATTTATCGATGAAGCTTATTGGTGAAAATTATATCCTTGTAAATGTTTTACCAATATCCAATAAAGTAATCCGAACTGCTGGACAAAAATTGAACAATTAGAAAAGCAAGCAATGTTGCGAGGGGAGCAATGCACGAACCACCAGCTGCAAAATACTTCCAATACACTGAATTCCCGTGTATTACTTCTAATTTACTCTCCTTCGACTCATCTATTTTCTTTCCTTTTCCTATAATATTATCCGGACCTATTAGCTTTTCCGTCGCTTCCACATCCTTCTCCTTATCTTTATCGGTGAGATCATTATCGTAACGTGATTCATACGATAAAATGGACTTATCGAAATTTTCCTTATTGTCAGGAAAGTCGCTTACTTTGTTATCGTTGACATTTAAATATTGAACTAGTTCGTCGACTTCTTGAAAGCTAGTAAAGTTACCTTGAAATTTTATTTGTCCCTGTTAATAGCCAAATTCGTTATGAAAATATAATGTACAATTAATTTTGTTATTTTAAAGTTTTTCGAAAAGTCTCACATCGGCGATAAAAATTATCTCATCGGCTTCTTTTAAATATTCCAGTTGATGTGTTACAAGAATGCGAGTTTTATCTTTTAAAATACCATTGATACAATTTTTAAACAAATGCTTACTAACTCGACTATCGACTGCGGAAAAAGGATCGTCCAATAAATAAATATCAGCATTCCTGTAAACTGCTCTATGAAAACAGAATTTACATACAATTTATAAATTTACACTAAATAATTCAAAAAAAAAAAATTCCATTACTTTTGAATATATTTGGCCTACTATTATGATATTATAATCTTATTTCTTAAAAAATAAAAAATACATATAAATATTTGATAATCCTTTCATTTTAATTATCATAAAAGAATTGCTTATAATTTTGAAAAAATAATATTTATTAAAAAATTTTAAAAATACGATCTATTGAAATAAATAAATTTTTACGTATAATTCATAATGGTTTCACGATTGTTTTACTGCCCAAAGAGCTAAAAATAATTTATTTAAGTTAATTTATAATAATTAATTCTTGCTAAAGTTAATTTTTACATTACATATATATATATATATATATATATATATATATATTCTTTATAGATTTTTTTTCTGCAGATCTTAATAGATAAGACATACTTATGACAAATAAGAAATAGGATTACTGCGAGAGGTAATTTACATAATTAATCATCATTAATAACCTCTGTGTTAAATAATTGGATAGTTTACCTGGCCAAATTAACTCTTGCACACTGACCTCCGCTTAAAGTAATACCGCTTTCTCCAATCAGAGTTTTATCGCCATCGGGAAAGTGTTGAAAGTCCTCGGACAAAGCACACGCTTTGATGACTTGTTTGTACCTTTTTACGTCGTAGGCTCTACCAAAAATAATATTACTTCTTATTGTGCCTCGAAAAAGCCAGGGATCTTGACTAGCATACGATATGTTGCCATTAAGAAGGATTTGACCTTTGAGTGGGATATATTCCTTCAAAATTAATTTTAAAAGAGAAGTCTGAAAAGGAACGATATACTTAAGGTTCGATTATTGTTTTGTTTTCTTGCTAGAGACATATAAGCTGTTTTATCAAAATTCTAACATACATAATGCTTATAAACTAACAATTGTTTTATTATAATAACAAAAACAAAAATAAAAACAAAAAAAAAAAACAAAAAAAAAAACAAAAAAAAAACAAAAAAAGAAAACAAAAAAAAAACAAACAAAACTAAAATCTCCGTTTAGCTAATATTTGCTAATTACCTTTCCTGCAGCAACTGGACCTACAATAGCATATAATAAGTTTCGCTTTATATTAATATTGATATTGTTTAAAAAATTATGCTCCGATCTCTCTGTAGATGATACTGTTACTCCTATTAATGATATTATCGTCTCTTCGTTATTAGATTTCAAAATATTGGTATTAGACATTTGCTCCTCCAGAAGTAAGAATTCCTGCGCGAGAAGAATTTTTTTAGTGTATAAATAATATATCTTGTACTTTTTTAAGCTATTAATTTCTCATAGCTGTACGACAATAATTAATTAGCAGTATATAGCAATTTATGATTAAATGGAAGTTTATGACGTGCCAAGTCAGTGATATTCCTTACCTGAATTCGCCTGATCGAGGCAATTGCCTCGGACAACAAATTAACAGCTCGTAAAAAACAAAAGCCCATCAGATGCAAAATATTGAAATATTGGACCAAAGTGAAGATCGTGTGAGCTGATATACTGTTACCTTGAAGTACATAAATCATAACTGTGATTAAGAATGGTGTACGTTGAGCAAATGCTGTTAAAGCCCAAAGTATGCTTTTTAAATAAGCAGCTCTTGATATTATGCCAATTTCGTGCCTGTATTTTGTAAAAACGTAAAATGTATCACATTTAAAACGCCTAAGCTTTTGCCGTTGGCTTATAAAAAATATAAAAATATAATAATAAAAATTTAAATATGCATTTTTTTTTTTTTTTAATACAAAATTCATATGTATATATATATAACAACTATTCTTTCTTAATAAATTTTGATAGAAACCTTCTGGCGAAAAACATTAATTGCTCGAACGGTTTCTCCCATGTATACATTTTTATCACGCGAATTCCTTGGATAATTTCACGCGTCAGTTGTAATCTTCCATCTGTTTTCATGGAAATTTTTCTACGGAAGAGAGCAATCATTCTTCCACTAAATACTGAAATCGAGCCTCTTAATTATTGGACATTAAGCGTTTAAAATACAAAATTACAATTTATATTTACCTTGAATTGGAATTGTTTGTAGTATTAAACTAAGGACACCAGCTATTGATGCAATGCCAACGATTTGCCAAATTATGTAGGTAATTAAAATTGTTTGCATTGGCATAATCCATAAAGCGTGTATAAATATAAAGGAAATTTCCAGTTTGTCAACGTCATTCGATAGCAAAGTGATTATTCTCCCTTCATTGATGAATTTAGAAGAGTGAGGCAGTTTTAGAATCTGTTATTGATCTTTCATTAATTAAAATTCTAAGTTCTTTTTTTAAAGCTAATAAAGCTTGTAAAATTTATTATCATAAATTCATCGGTCATTATAAATAATCAATTAATTCACAAGCTTATTTGGACAAAATATTATGACGATATAAATGAATAAAAATAGTAGAAAATTTATTAAACAATTGCTAAAGATAGCAATTTCAAATATTATAGAAGACGTTGTTTGCAGATTAGTAGTGAGCACAGAACAGGAGAAGATTCAATAAGATTAATCATGTCATTGTTACCTTTTTGTAAATGAGAGAAGCACAAGCAACTCTGACATTTATACCGACGGTTCGTAATCCAAAAATCAGATGACTGAATAAAATTTGGTCGAAAATGGTTATAAAAAGAAAAGTCGTAGCGTAACCATAAGCCTCCATTGTACTTGATGTCGATCGCTCATCGAAATGCCAAATTAAATAGCTCATTACCTGTGGTTGCATTATTCTAATAATTAAGTTTAAAATAAATATTTCTGTTTTATATTTGGCAACGTTAGGTTGATTAATCTTGTGGATGATGATAAAATCTCTCTCAATATATATATATATATATTTAAAGGACATTTTGTTTGCAACTCATACAGGGGGAAAGTGAAAGAGCGACTTTGCGAAATTTATTATTGTTTATAAAATAATATATATTTAATACTTTGATTTATTTTAATCCGTACGGTATATTTTATCTTCTGCCTAAATATTTATTTATATTTGCATAATAGCTTTACACCGATAAACCATTACGTACTTATGAGATCGCGATATTATATGCCGTAAAATTAAATTAGAATATAAATAAATTTCTCACAAAGTTTATTAATAATAATGATATTACAAATGTTGTTTGCGAAATAATATACTTTAATTTTATTATACGATTATGAGCTCGTAATTCGGTAAACTGTTACAAAATAAACTTAAAGAGTCTTTTTACGATTATTTTTACTTTTATTATATCGAAAAATTGACTTACTTAAATATAAGATATGATACGAAAAAGTGAATAGCATATTTAAAAATATTTTTCTGAAAAGCTTTTCGAATTGCCTTGAATAAACTAGGTTTTATTCTCTTCTTACAAGCTTCATTAAATTCTACTTTCCAAGCTCTATAAGATTGTAAAACATAATTTATAAATACATTCGTCTTTTATATTATCAAGGGTTTGTTTAAATGTTTTTTCATATACTTTTCTAGTTTATCAGCGACAAAATCACTACGATTTTCCGGTAAAATTTCATAAAGATCCTTTATTTCTATATTGTGATTTTCACCATACATAAATATTGGAAAGAGCCAACTGAAATAAATAATTTTATTAGTAATTCTCAATAATTCAATTTTATTGATGAATCATAAAAAATAAATTTTCATTTTATTTGCTGTACAAGTTTGATTTATGATAAATCTAAAAGACTTTGATTTCAATCATACAATTACTCTTACTTTATATCTTGGTTTTTTTTTTTTTTTTTTATTTTGTTTGTTTTTCATTATTGCTATTTTTAATGAATGAAATCGTATATAATACATGTTAATGAAAATTAGATAAACGTTACTAGTGATCGTTTGTTATTTAATAATGATTAAAAATTTGTTAGATTCTGACATTTATTGACGCAATTATATATTATAAGAGTTTGGCTTTCCTTATTCTATAGAAGATAATTTTATTTTATCACTCTAAATTTGTTGATAATATATCATTATTACTTCAAGAAAAATTTATCTGTCTCTTTGTATGAAGGCAAACTTTGATGTTTTGTTTGCCATAAGTTAATAAATTAATTACAGAAGCATCAATAAAAGTCCGTCGTTCGAGTATACGTTTTGAAGATGTGAATATTTATTGATAACACGACTTTTTACTTTGCTCTCTGAATAACAGCATTTACAACTTACAATATCTATTAAATTAATTCTCATTGTTAAATCAGATAATTAAATTATCAATTATTATTGTTTCATTGCCAACGAGTATAACAAATTTCATTATGCAATTTTTTAGTTTACTTTTATTTATTTATTAATTTAATTCACAAATTATATTTTCCAACATAATTTGCAATATATTCTACTAATAACTATAAAAACCTATACACTTACCAATAAAACAATTTACTAAAAAAATTGACCGTTGGCATGGGATTTGGCCTGTAACTCCTCCCAATATTATCCATTTTTTTTTTGTTTTAATAAATTTTAAAAGTCTTAATTTTAGCGAAACAAAAATTAGACTCTCCTCACATAAATATACAATTACATGTCAACAAAACACTCAAATATACTAAGTAAATACGCACTTCCAGTCACTGTCGTGTATAATGCACTGATGATAAACGAATGTTTCCTATTCAAGAAATACGAAGAACCAGATAGAGAAAAAAAGAAATGTAGGGAGGGAGAGAGAGAGAGAGAGAGAGAGAGAGAGAGAGAGAGAGAAAGAGAGAGAGAGAGAGAGTGAGAGAGGGATGGAGGGAGGTGTTTGCTTTTACTCTTGTAATTTCTGTATAATGGTGGCGCCTTTTTTTGTGTAGATTGTAAATCAAACCAAGTTATTTATTTTTATTTTCTATATTAAAATTTACGTAAAATCTGTAATGATTACATTTTTTTTTTTATTATTTTTTTTTTTTTTTCATCAATGAATAGCAAGTATATATATATATATATATATATATATATATATTATATATACACACACACACATTACGGGAATGATTAAAAATATTACAATAATATTTACGTATTTTTTTTTTTTAGAATAAATTGATTTTTCTATTTCCATGAGATTTGATGGATTTGGCTTTTATAGAATATAATAGAGTATAACATATTTATGTAAGAAAAAATTTAAAAAATCTTACATTTGTAGCGTCTAATTAAGTTTATTTATCGAAATTTTAAGCTAATAACAATTTACAGCCTGTTTAGTGAAAATAAAATGAAAATTAATTGATAATTATTAATAAATTACATGTTACTTTTGAGTATTACTACATTATACTTTGTACATTAGTTGAGTAAAAATTAATTTTACATGTATAGAAGTGCGTGAAATAACTCTTTACTGAAAAATTTTGCAATGTTATATGAAAATTAATAGTAATTAGCCATAATACGGATTCGCATTACTTACTATCGATACCATGTCATTTACGATTCTATATAGTTAATTAAATATAAATATATATATATATATATATATATATATATATAAGTAACTTAAATAAGACACACTTAAATTTTCTAAATAAATCATTTAATAGGACAAATGAAATAATTCTCATATATCTAACGAATATTTGATGACTGCGAGTTAATTTAATAATCTGAATTGAATCGATTGATTAATTGTAATTGATTGAGCAATGAAATTAATTTATATTTAAATGGATAGAATTATGATCAATTAAATAAAAAATATTTATTGCAGTTTAAGATTTCCGAAAGTATCTTGATTTTATTAAAGAAGAAAATTAATAATATTAAGCAAACAAATCGATGATTTTTACATCAGAGCCTAAGTAAAGATTATTAATAATCTTATAAATAATATGAATATTTACGTAGTCAGATTGAAACTAATTGATTTAAGAATTGTAATTTTGTATTATTGAATAAAATGTTTTAACGTCCGCATAATTTGTATACAAATGGATTTTTCTAATAATGCTTATTTACATAAGCATAATTATCTATTTCCACTACTTATCGAGCTATTATATAAATGTTTAATTGCTAACAATTGTAAATTATATTTTTTGCAAAATTTCACAATTGACTGCCAATGAAGTTGTAATTGCTTAATAACAAACTTTAAGTCAACGAAATATTGATGTTTGAGAATTAAGTAGCGTATCTTGAGTCACTTGTAGATAAAAATCTATTATAATACATACTCGATAGTAAAAATCTGATAAGAATTTTAAAAAAGTATTGTGTACATTAAAATTGAATTTTTAAGATATCTTATCGTGACGATACACATCAACAACTCGTAATGTAATGTCAAATACTATGCTTACATAATAACTTTGATTAATTAGGTTTTATTATATAAAATAAAAATTCGGGCATGAAATACGAGGTTAAGCAATTGTCTTAAAATCGAACGGTTATTTTTGAATTTTAAGCTTTTCGTATAAATGCGTTGGTCACACTATCGTCGCGATTTTTGTGTTACATTAGATAGTTTTGAAGTCTCGTAATCTTAATGGGAATACAAGAACCAATGAGGCATAATGTGATTATCGACTTTTCTTAGCTTTTTAATTCGAATTAACCAACGTATAAATAAACGAATAAGAGCGCTAGATTGACAAGTTTCAATTACCATGAAAATTTTTTTGAGACGGGCCGTTAAAGAAGCATGTGGCCGATGACAGTGCACAGTCTTATTGTAAGTTCAATGTCCATTCAGCGAAGCTATAAATGCAACATCAATTGAATTATATCTTTTTAAACTTAAGCTCGTTACAATGAGCGCCAGTTGATTTTCTTTTGAGAATTATAAAACAACTATGCACTCCGTCAATGTTTAAATTGTTCAAATTCTATTTTGCTTTTTATAAAGTTTTTATATATATATATATATATATATATATATTCTATATAAATTGACTGCTAGTGTATGGAATTGTAAGGATGTTAATTTATTGCGAGAGTGGGTGAATAATTGGGAGAAAATAGAAACGAAGAAGAGAATTTATCAAGTGCTGAGATAGAAGAAACTTGGATAAATATTAATACAATTCTTATGATAACCCAATGATTAATACGAGTACTTAATAAAGTGATGTATTAAGAGACTCGTTGTTGCCCTACATTATTGAATTCTTCGATTAATCAATGTTATATAATTTAATGTTAAAGCAATTGCAACTCTTTAGCAATAATACAAGAGAGAGAGGGAGAGAGAGAGAGAGAGACGCAATAGTGTTGGAACTAATAAGAAACTTTGTAGTCGGCGTCGGGTACCGGATTGGCCTTTATAATCTTCACAGAGGCGATCAACCAATTTCCAGGCGCTCAATTTTGGTCGGTACTCTTCTTTCTCATGCTCTTCACGCTGGGAATTGACTCGCAATTTGGTACTCTAGAGGGCGTCGTCACGAGCATCGTTGACATGAAGCTCTTTCCGAACCTCCGTAAGGAGATACTTACCGGTAAGTTTCCTATTCAAATACCATTTGGAGAAAATCGATTAAACGAGCTTTTAATTCCAAGCGCCACATTCGCTCCGTTAAAAGTCACGAATTTGAAATGGAAGATGCGAAAATTGCGAACTCTACGCTCTCTCATCGAGATTACAAGTTTTTTTTCTGTTTTTTTTTCTTCTTTTACTTCTTTTTTGTTTTATATATATATATATATATATATATATCAATAATGCATGCATTTCACTACTTCAATTCGGCTACTCAACATTACTTTGTCATTATTAGATTATTCTTCTTCACTCCGAAGACCTGTAAATTGAACGTACCGATTCTCCTATTTAAAATCAATGTTTTGCAATTTTATTTTATTTTATTTTATTATTTTTTTTTCCTCACTTACCAATTGCTTTACGTATTGTTCATTCGGTTTAGTATAGAGAGAAAAATTTGTAAAGCATTATCATTGAATTTAAAATACATAGTTAACAAAGCTTTGCTATAATATAAGATTTAAAAATATTTCACTTTCTAAATTTGAGCAAATTATTTGCGACTTCCATTTCAATTGAGATTTTAAGGGAACAAATTGTGTATATATTAAAGTCACTAAAAAAAAAAAAAAAAAAAAAAAAAAAAACTATTCCTTTCCTATATTAATAAATGCTTGCAATTAAAAATGAAGTACATTAATTAATTATTAATGAGGTATTTTAATTCATAATGCACATTTAATTTAATTCATCCTAAATTATCAAAGTATACGTATACGTATACATTAACAATTTTCTGATTTTTGTAAAAATAATAAATTCATTCGATATAAATATTAAATTTTGTTATCATTTTTTATAATCTTATCATTCAACTTTTCCTTCTAAATAATCGATTCATTAGGTTACTATGTTGTTAGCACTCATATAACAATAGGTTATTTTATCAATATCAAACAAATAATAATTTCTTAATATACATGTCCGTAATCATATATTATTTTTAAATAAGAGCAAACAATTATTTAACATAGAAAATAAAAATTAGATCTCTTATCTTTATGATACAAATCGACTTGATTCGAAAATCCATTTCACTACTAATTTACTAAATACCATTCGATATATCGTTGTAGACATGTGACAATCAGCGAACTGATTATTATTTAATGATTCACTGTCAACTAATTAAAAAAAAAAAGAAGTAAAAGAAGAAAATAAAAGGAAAAAAAACATAAAAAAAAAAAAAAAGAAAAAAAGAAAGCTTTCCCTTAAAGTCAAATAATATGAATAATATTTATTCCTCCATAAAAGATCCAATAGTAAAATCCTTATCAATTCCAAGTCAAATTGTAATCAATGTATTAAAATAAATTTGTTCTATTTTAGGTGGCATTTGTCTAGTCTGTTGCACTATCTCAATGGCATTTGCTCATGGTGCAGGAAGTTATGTTTTCGTTTTGTTCGATAACTTTAGCGGTAACTTTCCGTTACTCATCATTGCATTTTTTGAATGCATCGGCGTCTCTTATGTCTATGGTATAAAAAGGTAATTGGAACGATAAAATGGGAAAGGTTCGTGTGTGTGTGTGTCTTTTTTTTTTTTTTTTCTTTTTTTTGTAAGATTGCCATTTATGCTTATTTTTATACAGGTTACGCTTATTTTTTATTGTTCAATGTTATGGCGAGGATTATTAGAATGCAAATTTGACGATAATTTATAAAATCAAGTCCCTATTTACTTGGAACATCGGTGGTTCGTTGTTATTTCATGGGGCCTGGTGCAAGGCCGTAAATCCACATATTATTCAAAATCTTTAAAAGTAATTTATAGTCGTTAGTGGAAAAACTTACAATAGCCGAGCATTAAGTTATCGACAAATAATTAAAAATATTGATGCGGTGAAAGCATTACTTGTGAGGATCGTTGAAATCTTTTGGAAATACCAAATAAATGTTTCACGTTGCTTAAAGGGCAATCGATTATCAAAATTTACAATAAAGGATATGATTATTATCGTTATTATCTTGTGAAACACTAATGAAGAAAAAAAAGAAAAAAAGAAAAACAAAGTCAGTGTAGGCGTTATAATTAATGACATATTACAAGTTTTTGAAAATTCGGCACATAGTTGGTCATAGTACGTACAAATATAATTAAGGGAAGAACAAAGGGAAGAAGCAAGGATTTAAGATTTACGACCAATGAATTTACACATTTATTACGACAAATTGTCAAATACATAATATAATTTAAACGTAAAAATATATATATGTCTTAATTGGCTTAGAGGTTAAAACGGCTTACTAAATGATTTTTCGCTCGAGCAATTATCGCAAATAATGTTAATGGACGCGCGTCGTAATATGAAAAAGCCGTAACAACCAACACTTGCCCACATTATCAATATCATCATTAATCAACAATTACATTAGTTTTTATCACGTCTTTGCGCACGTCGAAGTTGATGTTACGATTTAAATCGATAGTCAGCCCACCATTAAAGCTAATGGTGCATTAGGTTCGCCGATGACATCGAGCTAATGACGGGAAACCGTCCCGGCCTCTATTGGCTCATCTGTTGGAAATACTTGAGTCCTCTGGCAATGCTGAGTATCCTCGTGGCATCGTTCGTCGAGATTGTCGTCGAGGGCAGCGGATATCAAGCGTGGGTGGCAAGTAAGGGCGTTACCGAGCGCCAAGAATGGCCGGTCTGGGCCCTCGTCCTCATCTTCATGCTCATACTCGCTTCGATTCTCTGGATTCCTGTTGTGGCCATCTGCAGGTACGTTTTTTCAAATGCACCTCTTTTGTGTCGTAGCTTTTAACGAAAAAGATACGCCGATATTAAATGCACGTATTGCGTTCACTTTGAATTTTGTAAGTATTATTCAGGCACTTATTGTTTAAAAGATGTGATTGCGAAGAGTGAGGCGTATGAGGTGAGGTCAAATAAGAAATTTTGAGTGAAAATAAATATCGAAATTATGCGAAATAATGACGTGATGAATCCATACCGAAGTATCGATAATTGTTGTTATGCAGATTCCAGCAACGGATCGTTAAGATTTTTAAGTTAAGATTTATGTAGTTTATAATGAAAGAATGCTGTCTTTGTATGAATTGTAATTGTCCTCTATGAATTATTTATCCATTAAGAAATTTAATATAAATTCATTGTTTGTTTTTTTTTTTTTTTTTTTTTTTTTTTTTTTTGTAATTTGATTATGCTAAACTGTATACTATATTATACATTTAATCGAAGAGATATCAGGTAACGAAAGAAAGAAAGAAAGAAAAAAAATGAAGAAAAGAAAACGAATTTTCTCATCATCCTTCGCAATAACGACGAAATAACTGAAAACGTTTGCTTCTCAACAGATATTTCAACATTTTAATAATCGACGACAACGAAAAAGCTTGGTTCCCAGCAGCCGACCTTAAGGAATTCCATGGCATAATGCCACACGAGGTCACTGTCGCGGAGACTTTGCTTTTCTGTATTCGTACCGACGGATCCGAGGGTTTATGCTGTCCGACTGGTGGACCCGACGACGATGACGACGAAGATCTAGATCTAACCTAAAACCTAAAAACGAACGTTATTACGCATCTTGTATTATTTGATGCGCACGAGTACGTAAAAAAGAAAAACAACAAAAAAGGAAGAAAAACAGAAGAAAAACAGAAGAAGAAGAAGCAAAAGAAGAAGAAGATGAAGAAGAAAAAGAAGAAGAAGAAAAAAGGATAAAAGAGCGAGCTCTTTGTTTCATCATTATTATTATTATTATTATTATTATTATTATTATTATTATTATTATTATTATTATTATTATTATTTGTTATTGTTGTTGTTGTTGTTGTTGTTGTTGCTGCTGCTGCTGCTGATGATGTTGTTGTGGTTGTTGTGGTTGTTGTTGTTTTTGTTGTTATTGTTGTTATTGTTGTTTTCTTTTCCTTTCTTTTCTTTATTTCCTTCTTTTTTTTTTTTGGTGAGATCTACAATTTAATGCGTTTAATTTGGACGAAAGGTTGGCGATAATGTTGATTACGTGCGAAAATAATGCTTTGTCGCCGATTGGTGGATTAAACGAGGGAGAGACTTTAGATTTATCAAGGTGTAGGGCGACTGACATTTATACACTAGGATAGGCGCTGCTCACTTAAGGATAGCGTTTTTAAAAGGCAAGGATGATGGATTGAAGTGGTAGTGGTTAGGTGAAGGGATTTTAAAACGTCGACTGAATTACAGTAATTCTTACACATATCGTCCTGGAATCCTCGGCTTTTAATCGATTTTTTCGAAAAAATACACGTTCGAGAGATCGTTCACTTAGATTTCAATTGTTATACATACATCGAACACATATCGAACAGAAACGGAAGATAATTTTTCTATTAGATCATACTAAATAAAAGCTCATTATCAGCATTCAAGCGTTAATAATTACTGGCTTGTCATTTATGTAAAAAAAATTATTATTCAGTCGCCCTCTTAACCACATAAACTGTCGACTATCGTCTTGAATTAGTTCACATAAGCAAATGCAAGGAAGATGTCAGTCAATTAACCTCTGAAATCGAGAGAATGTGCAGTCGAATGCCGATCTTCTCGATTTAAAATTAGCCGCGTCGGTTTATCATTTGACGAAATTTATAAAATTCGTAAATATTAGAGAAATAGTTGTATGAACAACAGCTGGTGCGAGCTGTTTTTCTTCTCTTTCACGCTCAATGATTTCAATTTTGAAATACGTCGAGTAAACAAAGCCTTTCACGACGATTTAAATACGCAAGAAATTTGCAATTGATCGTGATTTTTTGTTCTTTCAAATTACAATAGCACCGATGAAGACGAAGAGAGCTTTAAACGATACGGACAATAACCATTTTGTCGCTCGTTTGCCTAATAATTCAATAATTATTGACAATACCTTAAAATTCTTTATCTTTTTTTCTTTTCTTTTTTTTTTTTTTTTTTTTTTTTTTTTTTTTTTTTTTTTTTTTACTAAAAATTTAAGCTTAACAGTAATTAAGCTTACAATTGAAAATTTGATATTAATTTGGCCTGTTACGTCTGGAAAGATAATTATTTATTGCTTTATTTAAATAATTCAATTACTGAGAGGTAAATTGATAGAAATCGTTATAGATTTGTCAATTAGATATATTATTTATTGAATTTTGTCAAGTGTGGAATTCGAAAATTGAATAATCATTATTGCCGAGATTGTATAGTTATTTTAAACTTTAATATGTGCACTCTTAGTTCTCGTCCAATAGTTATTCAAGCTGTGAATTTTCAAAGAGTCTGTATGAATGATTGTGATGAGAAATTTTGACGGTTAATAAAATAACCTTAAGCGCTGTAAGTTGAAGGTTTAACTATCGCATATAAATCGTACTTGCGAACGAGACGGATAGTTGAGAAACAAATTGTTACTCTGCCATATCGTCAAATTTAAGAGGTTTATTAACCATTAAAGAAATTATTAAATAATATCAATTTAACAAATATTAATCGTTTAGAAAAAAAATAATCGACACTACAAGGCCGATCATACGTAAATGTTGACATTTTTCTAAAACAATCTACACGCTTCTCTTTAGAAATTAATTTTCTCGAACTAATAATGACACTGTTATTAAATATAATTTCTAAGTTTCCAAGCTTGCAATTGGAATATTTTAATAATATCATAAATTAACTAGTGGGCATACGGTAAAATTGTCAGCAATTGCTCGAATCCATTATCTACAATACAATATATATATATATATATATATATATATATATATATATTGATTGCATCGAAATTTTTATAATACAACTTGTTGAAGAAGTGAAGAAATGTTGATAGCAATGTATGTTGTCAAGAGGCAGGCGTAAACGACATGTTGTACAATTTTTAGCTATAGGAGCCGTCCATCGGGCATGGGTATGGACAGATCAAGTCCTGCTGTAACTCTTGATCTTATCCTTCCATTTCAACTTTTTTCAGTAAATACACCTTAAATAATCAAAGAAATATATATATATATATAAAGTCGTTAAATCTACTATCTTTGCAGCAGTCGATCTGACGCGTAGTTAGTGACTTTTCACTTTTTTCGCAATTTCTCCCTCACATTCCGCACACTTTTTTTTCTGTTTGAAATAATAATAAACATAAAAGAGAAAAATAAACAAAAAAAAAAAGAAAAAAAATTCTTCCTTTTAAGGTATTTTCTTTTTACTAATACAACGGTAAGCTAAAATCAAAGACATATATAATAGTTTACGTATTATCTTTCTTTACCATAGTATACGCAAAGAAATGTGATACGTAAGTTGCAAAAATAATTAATAAAGTTTTTAGATGGATGTTTATAAAAACTAATGTAAACCATTGATCACGGATATGGATAAAATTTATGCTGACACTACGATTAGAGCTGTAACTATTTAAGCATTCGAATCTATTCGTATATATTGAAATACTCGGCTTGCTTTATCACGCGACTTAGATCTAACGGATAGAAAATTGTTCAAATAATTGGCAGTTCTTAATGAGCGAAAAAATAAAAAATAAAATTGATGAAAAAAAGAATGAAGAGATAATGTGATTACAAGAAGTAAACAGAATCGATCGACTAGAATATCGTGATTGAAAGTAAATTCATAGTGGTAGCAACGAGATTTTAAGGAGCACGTAATTATTATCAATTATATGAACAAGACAGTGGTGTGTGTTCTCGATCGATCGGATGAATGAGCGAAATCATATATAAAAATAAGAAAATGACATCACGACCCCAAGTGCTACGCATTGGTAAAAATATTGAGATAAATCAGATGGGATGTTTCGGTTCAATATTTCTATTATTTTTTTTTTTTTTTTTTTTCATACAAATAAATTATCTGAAGATTAATTGAAATACAACTAATTCAAATATAGATTGTAAAAAATATTCTCACTATCTAATGAATATATTTGTTTGCAAATGATAAAATCAATACTCCAATCAATGAACCATATATGTTCTAATTTTATTTCAATACAAATATTCATTTTGTTTTAATTTTTAACGATAATTTTTGTCTCGTTATCGTTATTTATATTATATATATATATATATATATATATATATATATATATATTTAATATATAATTACTGTCTGATTTTTATACAATATGATTATCTCTGCAATAAATATGAATGACAATAAAATTAATCTGTTACCGACAATAATTAGAAAGACGAGGATGGGATAAAATAAAATTCATAACGAAAATGATTACACGATAATTAGGGAACGACAATAATAAAAACAATGAACTTTTACCTGTAGTTTTTGTTATATAAATAACAATGTTCACAGGGGCCTACATTTAATCGGGGGAAAGAAAAAAAATTAATTAAAAAATGTCTTATTATGGTAGTAATAGTCGAAGGAGCTTGGAAGATCAATTTTAATGGAATGGAAGATAATTTTGACAATAACTAATTATCTCTATTATAGGATACTTAAAAGTACCATTATTCGCTTTATTTATAAAGGCCAGTGAAAATCAATTAAATCTATGAAATCTCATAAATAAATAATAAATTTAAAATAATAATTGAAAAAATGTCTGAATTTTATATTAAGTATATGTTGATGTTTCAAAAAGAAATTCCAATTCTTCGATTCAGAATAGAAAATTATGCATACAGAAATAAAATTTACGTGTATGTATATATAAGAAAGAAAAGTGTACTTCGATTTATATACATTTTAAATAAATACTTATTATTAAATTTATTTCAATTAAATAGTTTATTTTAACACAATCAATCACATTATCATAGGAAATTGGTGATTAGATTATTTTGAGAGATATACCAATTATGTATATGCGTATATGTATGTATGTATATATATATATATATATATATATATTCATTCCAAGCTCCTAGAATTTCAAGGATATGGAAAATAATAATAAACAAACAAAAAAAAATATATATATATATATATATATATATATATATATATAACCGAAACTTATACGTGAATTTCTATTCTAAATAGTTTTAAATCACTGCTTTCTGTCGGTACATAAAATATTCTCAATCGTATCGATGTGTAACTGTTCAATGAATTATCATTGACTAATTTATTCAAAATTATTTTATATAAATAATTTATATAAATTATATAAATAAGTAGACATAATTATATAACTAAGTAGACAAATGTATGGAAACTGAATTCTTATCATCCGCAATTTAATCATTAATTTATATACTTTAAAGGACAATAGAGAAATGGCGATATATCATAATTCTCTTGGAACGAAATGCTTTTGCATTATTAATAACATTATCGTTGCTTAAGTAATTTGCTGTTTTTACTTTATTTTAATTACACTATGATATAAGAAAGTAATTTAATATTAGACTTCATTTATCTATTCGAAAAATATATTGAATCCAATGTAATAAATGTATATTAGATCGCGAGATGAATCCTTTGTGAAAATATTGAATAATTCCATAATTCCAGGTAAAGATAGATTTTTATAATTACATACAATCCAAATCGATTAACGAATATTTTAAAAAATATTATATATTTGTATATTCTATTATTATAATTTATATATTCTTATTTTAATCGAGTAAGAGAGCAATCGAAATTATCTATCAGTTGATAAACTATATTTTTAAATAAATTTATTCCTATTATATAATATAGAATATTTAATCTCAAGATGTGTATGCATTTTGTAAAAACAAGATTACATTATAATAAACAATTATTCAATATTTATCAAATTTATGTTAAGTACAAGTGCCATAATATCAGACTTCACTTATAAATAGATGTTATATTAATAAATTTTACCGAATTGGATTAAATAACAAGTACTATTTCAGTCGTTGCGTATATAAAAAAAACTAATATATATTTAATAGTATTAATAATATGTTGTAATTATGCACGTCATTTAACTACTTTGCATATTTAAATAAGTTCATTGCTGTTAATTATTTGAAAAGTTAAAATAATTTGTAACTTTTCTCAAAGATATTGTAGGGACATAAAAATGGTGCTAATTGCAATGTTATGAAAATTACATACAAACAGAATTTTACTATACGAGATTTTTTGTTCTTTTATAAAGCATCTTATTTCAGAATTTTTACAATACTTTAAAATTTTGAAGTTTTGAAAAGTAAACGTAGATTTAATTTCTGCTTTGTATGAATTGTAATGAATTCTAATATGCTTGCGTGATACTATTACTTGTATTAACACATTGCTATTATTATTATCATTATTAATTTATTATCGAGTAATTCAATGGATGTTTATTTACGTACACGCGATGTACATAAATTCGATATCTGCCGTGTGCACGGAAAAAAGAAAGAAAAAAAAATACATTACGGATCGTTAAGAATAGTATACAAAAATACAAATATTCATATCAATGGGTTTTGTAGACGCGAAGATTAATACAAAAATATGGAATAAAGACGAGTAAGTGCAATTAAAATTCAGTAGATTTTATTGGAAATGTTATATTGAGGTATTTAAACAAAAAATAACTTTTATATCATTTATACGTTTAATCAACGCAATTTATAAAAATAATAATATATAGATTGGATAAATACGGTTTTCATGCATATTAAAAATATATAATTATTTCATACTAAAAAACATTTTATTTTCACTATAAAGCATTCTTCATTATATTAAGAAGTAGTTTTAACGTTAAGTAAATAATGAATAGGAACAAAAATCACTTAATTTTTCGATTATTAACTGGAAAATAAAAAAAAAAAAAAAAAAAAAAAAAAAAAAAAGTATAGAAACTATTACTGAACTATAACTGCATTTATTTTGCGTTGGTATTCAAAAATTTATTATATTAATTATGTGTCCGTTGACTTAACTTCGATTTCTTAATGTGCCGCAGATAAAAATCTCACGCAGTGTCTTCGCTTCACCTCTCTCGCGCTTATATGTAAATTGTTTTTAAATTATCAAAACCTATCCACGAGTAAATAATAAATGGGAATTGTTCTTTATATTAATTTTAGTGATATTGAAAAATGGTACAATATTATTATGAAGCGCCTAAAATTATTACTAATAAGACAATAAAAATATACACGAAGTTTAAGTATTGAAAATCTTTCGACAAAAGGGAGAAAGAGTTTTGTTGAATTTACATCGCTTAAATTGGTAACGATAAAATTAACAAACTGGTGTTAGAAAAATTTTTCAAAAGCTGAAAATCAAACCGATCAACAATTACAATACGCTCAAAGAAAGTCTGAAATCGGCTGAACATTTTTTCACAAGAATCATAATATTCAAGGAAACATGCGCGATAATAAAAGATATTTTATAGTAATGTGTCCATCCATCTAGTAAATTTATACAATTAGTTTTCTGCAAAAGAGAAAGCACCGATTCAGTTTTGATATATTAATGAAAAACTGAGAGTAAAGAATCGTAATGAGAAATGAATAAAAAGTACAATAGAAAAATATCAGTAACGATAACGTACGTTACAAATATTTCGGCGGAAAAAACTGAGAAAATGAGAATATTAGAAAATTTTTAAGAGAAAAGTCCGTAAAAATAGAGTAGCTTGCATAATAATTGTAATAAACAGATTGGCTGTTCATTTAAAAATAACTATTAGTTTGAAGTGATAATGAGTACATATATATATATATATATATATATATATATATATATATAAACATAAGTTTATACATACGTAGGCGCATACAAGCGCAAGCACGCGTGACACGCACCCCACGCACTATGTATTTATTTATTTATGTATATATATATATATATATATATATATATATATATATATGTCCTCTAAAGGGAATTAAATATAATAATGCCCATACTTAAAAGCTGTAAATATTATATTGTTGTCAGTTATATGTTACAATAAATACCGTACGTGAGACAGACTGTTAATGTTTATTGCCCTATAAATCATCCATATAATCATAATGATATAATTCATCTATAAAATCCTTATAATTCTCTATAATATAGATTTAATGAAATTTACAACATTGAATTATAAACTTATTCCCGAACAAATAGCTGTTTAAATAAGTTTTAATTGTTAATGGCTTTTTCATAAGCTTATTATTAAGTAATTAGAAGGTAAGGAATTCATTAGTTTAAAAATTTAATCTATGTTTATTTATGATCGTTAATAATTTTTCTTTCGACCGACAATAACCATAATCATTAAATATGATACACAAGTAATATTTGCAATTTCCTTATTTATAATTTTCTACCGATATTTGAAAATAAATTTTTTTAGTTTGTAAATAGTGGTTATTTTATTAAATAATCATTAAAATAATAATAAGTGAATATGAAGTGGAAAAAATCACTTTTGAAAATCTTGAATATGTAAATAGGGATGGATTGCTTGATAGGGAATATATAAATTTTTATAAAATGTTTCAAGAAAAGTGTATCAACGATAAATATAAACGTTTTATAAAAAAAAAAAAAAAAAAAAAAAAACTTTATTTTACGAATGACATAATTTATTGTTTCTTTTTTTTTTTTTTTAAATATTGTTATGATGAATAATTTATAATTCCAAATATATTACTAATATATCCGTATCAAGTGAACTCTTTAAATTTCTTTTCATAAAAATAGTATTTCTATAAAGATGCTCATAACAATGCAAGTATTCGTAAATATAAGTCACGATAAAAATGTAATAATATGTCAATATTAGTATATACATACATCGACAGCTGAAATAATATTTATTTATCAATGGGCCTTCTTACCAATCATTCCATTAGTCATATTAAGCAATAAAAATAAACTCAAGATTGATTTAAGAAATAAAACAAAATTGTTTTTCGATCCAACTGACCATTATAGAAGTCATAAAATATAAAAATAATATGAATAAGCAAAGGAAAAATGTTAAAAGATACATAAATTAAATGAAATATTTAAAAGACTTTTAGTTAAAATTTATTGTTTAATTTTTGTTTATCACTGTTATAGAAAAAACAAAAAACAAAAACAAAAAAAAAACATTTGAAACTGAAATTATTTTAATAGATTATTTATTATCTTTGTTATTAAGTCATTTTAAGCCAATTGTTAATTAAAGCATTGTATTTGTTAGCACAAACGTGTTAAAAAATTACACGAAGCATTTGCACTTTTTAGATTAATTATAATTTAATTTTATATAACTTTCAGGTTTATGATGATGAAATCATGCAAATTCCTTTACAATTATTTAGCGATAAAAGTCAGTCAGTCACTCATACACACGTCACAGACAGATAGTGTAACTGTATATTTGAAATGTCTTTTTATAAAGTTAATAATAGTATATGCGCTTTTCATAATTTATCATTAATTCTTAGATTACAAGTGCTATAATCAATTTATATTATGGATAGAGATCCATACACTGTATTGTTGTATACGCGTATGTTGATAAGACAATCTTTTTCATAGATAAATGTTTAAAAAATTTCTATTATAAAAGCCAGAACCTATCGTCTATTATATCATTTATCATTATCTTTGATATTAATTAATCGAGTAAAAATTAAATTTTACACTAATATACCGTTTAGTGTAAGTGATTTTATATTAGGCATAATCGCGATTGACAACTGAAAGTCTACGAAGGATTTGCAAAAATACAAATAATTTATGAGTCAATTACTCATTAGATTGATAATAAATCTAAGTGAATCGAAAAGTCTATCAGATTTTGATTGTTCCCATATTTACAAGGCATATATTACCTTTAGATTTTTCTTATATTACATTAGACAAAAAGTACTCGGTTAAAAGATTTACGGAAAGCTAATTTTCTCCTGTTCTTTTTTTTTTAAACGTAATCATGCAATTGTAATTTTCTGGCAATTGAAACATTATTGTCAATGCGTATTTACTTAATTTTTAATCATTTACTTTTAAATTCTCAATGTGTGACTAATACCGACAAATTTAAGCTAATAATAGTATTCTTACGAATGAAAGGTATTTAAAATAAATAATTCATCATATAATGTCGAAAAACTGTAATTATAAATATTCTAATTTTTTAAAGTTTTATTAAAACAAAAAAAAATTGAAAAATTGTATTCAACAGCATGAAAATATTCGGGATGCTTCGATAATATTCACTTATATATATATATATATATATATATATATATATATATATATATATATATAAATTATTATAAGCCCTGAAAGACATTTATATTCAGAAAGTATTGCAAACATTGAAATTTTATCAATTAGCAAGGAAAATTTATTTTATATTATTTCTTATTACAGATATTGTACAGTAATAATTTATGTGTATTATTACAATTAAATAAACTTATATCTACCTTATCTAATATGTCTAATTGTTTTAAATGTATGAGTGCAATGAAAATAAGGTTGATCTAAAAAGTTATAGTAAAAAATAATTTTTTTTATTAATATAAAATTATTCTATATAAAAGATATATATATATATATATATATATATATATATATATAAGTGAATATTATCGAAGCATCCCGAATATTTTCATGCTGTTGAATACAATTTTTCAATTTTTTTTTGTTTTAAATCATTTGAAATAAAGAGGAAATTACATTTTTCATTTACTAAATTTAATCAAAATTAACATAAAATGAAAAAAAAAATGTGTTTAATAAAAGAAAAATTTAAATTTCATTTTATTTTCATAGTCCGTATTTATTAATGTAAAATTTTCTAATTTATCTTATCTTTTAAATTAGTGGCAAATTATTAATATGGTATTTTAATCTGTTTTTCTTTTATATATTAATTTAATCAGCCGACTTGAATATAATTCGGTAATACTTTAAAACTGTTTTATAGTATTTGTAAACATTATTATTATTATTACAAATGTAATAATTGTTCGAACTACCGCTGATAATCACTACATTAATACTTTAATGCTTTGATACAATTTTGTATTTATCATAAATTTTTAATAATAATTTTTAATAATTTTATTTGCCACTTTTATATTGTGAAACATGACATTTCAGTAATGTATTTTGAAATTTTTATATAATACTTATTATGAATTTATGAAGTTATGAATGACATAAGTTATTTGTTATTTTACTGTTCATAGATGATCATAATCATTATAAATATAAATAGAATTCAATACATAGATAATAATGAAGTTATTAAACCAATTAAACTCCAACAAGTTATTAATAAATTAATTCACAATTAAAATCTATTGAAAGGTTAAATAGATTAATTTCACAATTCAAAAATTCGATAAAACGATCGTAGTTTTTATTGAATATTAAAATTATATAATACTAAGTTTACTAACGGAGATACCTATACTGCAAAAGCAGATCTAATCTATTAATCCTACTTGTTTAGAAACGAAGTTCAACGACTTGAAATTAAAAACGAAAACTTTCCTGGGAAAATATAATATTTGCGACGCGTATTTTTACTAAAGTCATCCTATGTATTGTTTTGGAAAAAAAAGAAGATTAGAATTAAAAAAAAAAGAACTAAAATTCAATTGGATCTTTATCGAGAATTGACAAGTCATATGAGAATTTATAGATTCTAAGATAACAGTGTAACGACTAGATACGAGTATTCGTTAAAAAGAAAATTCAGAGAGAATGCAACAAAGTAGGAAGATACATGAGAGCGTTTATGAATAAGACTAAGCTATTTCTTCCCTTGAGATGCATATGAGATAAAAGTTTTTTAATTTTGAATAACAATTAATATTATCCATTACTATCGTGTACTATGTATACGTGTAATAAGAAAATAATTTCAATAAATAAATAAATTATATAATAAATTTTGTAATTTCCTAGATTCTGATTGTTTTTTGAAAAAGTTTGCGTTTATATGGAATTCTTTGATGATATTAACAGTCAGAAGTCTTAAATTAAATGAATTTAAGTTAAAAATAAAATGACACTTTTAGCAATAAACGCGAACATTAATAAAATAATATCACTCTCTTTTAAATGAATAAATAAATTCTTTACTTTTACTTTTAACAATACAAATTTAGTTTTATTTTTTTTGGAAAACATGCGTGTGAAATATATTGAAGAGAAATTTGTTTAATATATGACATTCCACCGCCTATATAATATATATGCATATTGTTATTTATAACTATGAAATAGTAAAAGATTAAAATAAAAATGTATATGCTTATTTTCAATTATACGGATATTTTGTATAGATTTTGGGGAAAAATTGTTTTATAAGTACAGTTCCATATTATTCTGAAAATTGATAATAATTACGTGATTATTTAATGAACAATTGGAGATAAAAGGCAAATATAAAAAATTAAGATGTGAATGTATAAAAAGTTGATAGAACAATTATTTTCATGAAAATGAACATTTACAGATAAAGTAAATAATATTTGAGCAAATAAAGTTGAGTTGAGTTTAAAAAACTTTTTTTCTTCTTTTAAATGATGTTATTAAAATCTTGAATATTCAACAATAGGATGATAGTGGTAGGACTGAACAAAATAAAAACAATCATTCTAAATTTATGACGGATCTTTAATCATGTCATTCTCAATAGCATATTATCATCGATGTTTTCACATTTTCGCATGGATGTATATTTTTATTTTTTGAATGGAAGGCAAAAGAATAGAAAGAAAAACAACCTACAAGTATTTTATATGTATAAATTAACATCGTAAAACTCATCCGCACAATATTAATCATATACAACGTTCATTCTCATTGTTTGTGTCAATCGTAATTTTCATAATTTTTTTTTTGTTTCTTTTTTTTTCATCTCCATCGCAAAAATCATCAAAATTCATTCCAGTTGATTATCCATAATTACAATATCATATGTTCTCATTAGAAATTTTCATTAAAAAAAAAATGGGTTCTATCATTCTCGTCTATAATCCTTTTATTTTCTTAATCCTGTTGGTTACATTTTATTGTTCTCTCTTTTGTGTTCTTTCACGAATTTATGCGATGCATTCATTAATTTTTTCATCTTGCAATTGAATAATTTATTGTTTCTTCATTCGAATATGATTTTACTTATTTACTTTTCGACAATGTTCGGGTATGACAAAATATTAGCTAAACATGCAAAATATTCGAAAAATATTTATTTATAATGGTGGGCATTCTAAACTCTTAAAATGTTTTTATTGAGTTTTTAATAAGTTTGTCGGTGTTATTTATTTATGTTTTTTTTATAGAATTTTTTTTGTATTGTTTTATTTTTTTTTTTTTATGAAATAAATTTCGAGCTATCAAAAAGTTTGTTTAAAGTATTTAGAATTGCAATACTCCAACAACCTTTTTTATTTTGCTTAATAATATATTCAAATGGAAATAAATTAAAGGTGAAGTTTACCGTATACTGAAAATGTTGAAAATTTTGAATAAAGTTTTCCAAGTTATTATTTTATTAGCAAATAGTTCGTAATTTCACTATTTAGATGAAAATTTAATGCAATATAAAGCAATACTTGAGCGCATTTATTATTTCACGTTACGTTATGAACTATAAATGTACAAACAATCTTATAAATCTTATAAAAGAACAAAAAATCTATGAATAATTTGAAATAATTAATTTTGCGATATGTGTGCGTGTGCGTGTGCGCGCGTGTGTGTATGTACATATATATATATATATATATATATATACATACACACACACGTACACATACACTGATGGCGCATGAAAAAAGAAAACTTAAATTCGTTGTGATACAATTAAGAAAATTAAACGATTAAAAAACATTGTTATCATTTTATTCACCATGTAACAAATAATAAGACAATAGCGAAAATGAATCAAAACTTTCAACTTTCTTTAAAAAAACTTATAGAAATTTACAATATATAAAACGAAAACATTCCAAATTCGTCCAATTGTATGAAAAATTAAATTTAAAAAATTCACAAACGCCCATAAAATCTAACAGTTTGAATTCGCTTAATCTTTCAACGTCGACACAACTACATATTACAATTGATATTATCATTAATCTTACGATCATTGTGGAGACACGTACAAATGAGCAAGGCCACAATTTATAAATATTATGTTCGAGTTTCTTGCAAAGTGGAGTAGTCATATTATCACGTTTGTATAATTAATTAAAAAAAAAAAAAAAAAAAAAAATGCGACGGTGTCGTGGTCAATTCATCGCCTCATCTATAATCGATTCTTCATCGTATGTGTTTGTATCTTTAGTTTACGCCGTTCCTCTTTCGTCCCTAAAAAAAAATAAAGAATTTCAAAAGAAGTTAAAAAATTTTTATAGAAAGATTGAAATTATTCTAATTCGTGCCTTTTAAATAAAGATTCGACTTTTAACAATGAAATTATAGTATACTCTAATGGGGGGAAAAAAAATAGAAAAAAAAAAGAAAAAAAAATGAAAGAAAAACAAAAAAATACACAATATTATTAAGAATGTATTGAAAAGAGTGCCTTGAAAAATATCTTTAGATATAAAAATTTTATTTTAATGTGCAAATTTAACAAGACTCTACGTCGTAATAAACATTCATGCAGAATTAAGAGCTTTAATTAATTTCCTACATAAGAATTAATTAAAATCTACAATTCATATTTTATTTTTAACGAATACTTTTGTTCGAAGCCACTACATTTTTAATTAAGCGATTTATTTCAAATTATTCGTGGGAGAGAACTTTTTACGATATATTTATATCATTTTCTTTGTATAATATTAAGGAATTTATTAACACAAACTACATTATTAGCTGTGAATTAACCTCTATGATAACTTTTACGGATTTATACAAATTTTGGATAATTTTTTATTTCGAGTTCGGTCTTTTTGACGCAAAACATTTTATTGATGTGGTATAATTGAAATGAAATATTATGCACCCTTTCACTATTTCAAGTTTTTTTTTATTTTAACAATGAAATACATAATTATTGTAAATTTATTAGCCAATTTCGCATGTACTACAATTGTTTATTAGTTCCTTTATATTAGAAATTTCATTAAAAATAAAACACACATCATCGTTTTTACATCCAATAACTTTATTTTTAAACTTATAATTAGACTGAGAAAGGAAGATTGTTTGTATTGAAATTATAACCGATGAATCCAAAGTACACAATCACTATCAATCGACACTAACAATTAAGAAAAATTATTAATATATTAATACGTATTAATATAATAAATAATGTTACCTAATATTAAAATTACATCTTTTATTTATTCATCATCGATTTCTCGATTTATATTTTTTTCTTTTTGTTTGAATAATCAGTCTAAGTAAAAGTAAAAACGTTTCAATTAGAAATTAAATTATATCGTGATTGTAGGTGATTTTTTTTTTTTTTTTTTTTTTACTTATTCCATTCGCTTTTATTACGAACTTATCGAGAAAGAAAGAATATTTTTTTATACTTCAGTAATTGAAATCGAATAAAGTCTAATGAGTAATCAAAAATACCTAGAATATTTATTAATTAAAAGTTAACACGAATGCACATTAATTAAATTTAATTATAATTATAATTTAAATTAACGGATAAATAACATTTTGCTTTCAATTTTATTTGTTTGGCTTCTTATTACTATTAAAATTATTATTCATTGCATTCAATTGGATAAATTCGTAACATTCATCTTAAATAGTCGATCGAAAAACTTTTTATTCGCTAAATTTCTAATATATAAGGCGCACATAATTATTTTATCATACTAATTTATCAATAATTGATCCATTTATATAAACTAATTTTTAATGCGGCATATTAAGAGATTTTAAAATATTTTAAAATGCTTCTAATTCCTTAAAAATGAGAGTACCGAATATTACTTGAAACTAATAACTAAATATATCAATTTATTTAATTTGAATTTATACAAATTTTTTACTTAAAAAAAAAAATGTCATTAAGAATTTTAAGGCGAAATTTTACTTTATAATATTACTAGCGACTTTAAACAATAAAAATCAATTTGAATAATATTCGTATAAGCCTGAACGTTAACATAATTAATGGACTTAAATATAAGTAATATATCTGCCGAATATGTAATAAATTTATATGTATATATTTTAATGAGTATTAATAATTATTTATACAAATAATTTA
Organism: Ceratosolen solmsi marchali; assembly: GCF_000503995.2. Classification (NCBI taxonomy): domain Eukaryota; kingdom Metazoa; phylum Arthropoda; class Insecta; order Hymenoptera; family Agaonidae; genus Ceratosolen; species Ceratosolen solmsi. The sequence continues at coordinate 3,255,424 of NW_011948414.1, read as the reverse complement.
TATAAAGCGATTATTATTGATTAAAATTTCATAGAAATAGTATACATTATAAAAGCAAAATTCTTTTGTTTTTTTTGTAACGAACTAATTGTATCATGGCATCTTCATAGTACACATGAAACGGCATAATCGTTTAATTTATTATTAATGAAAGTAGCTTTTAATTGTAAGTATTAATTGCCCGATGATTCAAAATTTTTTTATTACGTATTGTAAGCTGTATTTATTGCTCTTGCTTAATTTATATTCGCTTGCTATTAATTTTACCAAATAATAATGAATTATAACTATGAGCTATTATTTACAATACAATAAATGTTATTTATTGAGCACTACGTTAATTTTCTATAAAAATACTAACAATAAAAGTGATACATACACTATTTTCGCAAATATCACGATTGGACTCTCAAATAATTTACTATTATAAATCACGATTTTATTACGCTTACAGAACTGTAAACTTCATTACAAAATTTATGATTCGTTTCTTTGATAAAATTAAAGTAAACAAATATCTATCAGCTTTATAATTGAAATAAGCCTCTTCAAAATTCTTTGAGTAATATTTTCTTTAAAAAAAAAAAAAAAAAAAAAAATTGTTCCTCTGACTATATGAAACACTTGATATTAAAAGTGCACTAAAAAAATTTCCCCAAATAAATATTCATTTTTATTTAATGTAATATTTATTATTGTACTAATCATTAATGTAAAGGTCTGAATAAAAAATATAAATTTGGACAGATTGAAATCTCACTGTCGGTGAATTCGAAAAAACATCAGCTAAAAATAGATCAACGTTTCAGTTAATGTAAAACAAATTTAATTCTTATTCGGAATAAATATTAGATACAATGCACATTTATCGATAATAACATTTTGCTTCAGGGAATATTAATCTTCAAAATCGAAGAAAAAAGTGAAAATTAAATACTATGAGTTTCTAATAAACGAAAAAATTAATTACATACATTTGCTAAAAAAACGTAAACATAATTTTTTTTTTCATTTTTTTTTTTTTTTTTTTTGTTTTTTTTTTTTTTTTTTTATCAGCAGGAGACTCTATCGAAAAAAACAATAATATATGAAGGAATTCGGACATGGAACTGTACAAATATACTTTTCGCTAAATACAAATGTCCAATATAAGATAGAAGTTCCTTGTTCTACTTAATTCTATAATCTATTACATTATTCTAACTTTCGTGTTTATATATTTATGTTTTTATCATCTACAATTTTTACTTTAAGAGTATCAGTTTGATTTGTTTATTCTCTTGTCTCTCATACAATAATTATATTCAACATTTAATTCTGATCGAAAAGTTTCACTTCTCATTTTTACAATTATTAAATTACTCGTGCATAATATGAGATACTTGAAAACTTGGAACAATTGTGTGTGCGGTTGATTTGTAATGAAATTTTTATTTTTATTTTTATTATTGTTATCGAATGTAGTTACAAATGTAGTATAATTCGAGCATTTTCCCTAGTTTTATCTTAAAAGCTTACTGTATTTTCCTCCAACTTTAAACAATTTTGTAATTGCAGATGAAACTTTTTGACCAGAATCGTTACTTCTACAAATGTATAACGTGCAATTAGATTAATAATTTGAATAAAAATATATTAATCTATAAAACAGAATAATTCAAAAAGTCATTATTATAAAATAATTTATCATAAGAAATCTTACACTGCCCTTTCGTTTTTTAAGATCAACAAATTTTTTATTTTGCTGTGGAAAACCTGCCTTTTTCAAAATGATTTTTAGGAAGCAACAATTATTCACAATCACTTTGAATGAAATAAAAAAGAAATATATTTCAGAAATAATATTCATGATAATGAGGAGAAAATATGAATGAATTGGTAATGTCCAATCGCCCGAAAAATCATACAATATTTGTAATTCGTATTTGTTATAATATAAAATGTCCATGGAGTTTAAACGCTTAACAACATTTGTTTTATTTTAGTTTTCAGCTTTTGCTGTGTTTTTAAACTAAACTTTCGTTTGCTGATGGCTACAATTATTCCCTACAAATATATGTAAACAACGTGAAATTGTTCGTAAGACTACTTAAATTCTAAATTATTATTAATATTGTGTGTGTGTGTGTGGTTTTTTTTTTTTTTTTTTTTTTTTTTTTTTTTTTTGTTAAAGTACTGTAAAAGTTTTTATTATCAATGGAGATTAATAATAACAATTAAAAAAAAAATAAAAATAATAATAATAAATAAAAAAATCACATAAGTTTTTGTCGCTCGTCTTTAGACCATAAAATGGCTACTTAAATTAATTACTTAATAAATATTAAGGGATGGTGGTAATATTGGTACATTTACATGTAAATAATGAATAATTATGTATAATAAAAAAAAATTTTTTAATTTATGCAAAATCAAAATTGACTCGATCTCGAGAGTATAGTTGCGTATTATAGTACATAAGCAGATAGTTTAGAATTCTTAATTATTATTGAAAAATCGTTTAAATGTCATATTAAATAAATAGTCAATAAATGACTACAAAGTTTCAGAATTCTAAAGGAATAATTATTAATAAATCAGTCGACGGGCTGTTTTAGGGTCGTTCGGTTAGAAAAGAGAGTAAGGATCGCGATATAAAATGCATGGAGCAACGCGCAAAACCAGGGTGCTTAGACCTGAACCTGAACCTGAACCCCGGAAGCTGAACGTCCCTGAATCGAAGTATGTATTACTTGCTCAAAGCGAGCAACACCTTAAGCAACGAAGGTTTTAAGTTGTTTGCCACACGAGAAGTAAGACTTGCTAGAACACCAATCATATCTTAACACAAACACAGTGTGTTAAGGTACTAATGCCCTTTACCACAATAAACATCTATACGCTATAATATAGTGTTTCTCGCCACGGTTTCAGTGTTGACTATTTTTCCAACCTTGAATCTCAGAAAATTAAGTCTTATAATAATCTGTCCTTAATATAAAGTACTATTAATTGGTAATCGCGAGATCGTTTTAAAATTCATTTATAAGTATATGTGACAACAGCATTCCTTTATTGTTATTTTGTGTTTGTTTTTGTTTGCTTTTTTTTTTTTCAAATGAGAAACGAATTTTATTGTTTACTTTTGAGGATTCCCGATTCGGAATACTCAAGATTCTAAATTTGTACTTTAATTGGTCTTATAAATGAGTACTAAAATCAATTGAAAAACCTTAAAATTAATTAGTACGTCAATATTTTATACATAGCTAGATCATTAAATTACCACCATTAGGGAAATCCATAAAAATTCACTAATGGTTAAAGCTTTGGTCTAAAGCCACGTGTTACCGAGCTTTCCAATGAAAAAAGTAAACCTCCATCCGAATATATTTTTTAAATGCTGATAATTAAGATGTCTTATACATATGTACAAAGTTTTATATTTATTTGCAAAAATTATAATTAAGTAAAGTACAAGATTTAATACGGTACACGATTTTTTTTTCCTTTTATTTATTTATTTATTTTTTTTTTTTTAATAAATTTCAGCAATAAATCTTCGAATAGTGAGATTGATTTATAAGAAGTATGATTTCAATAACAATATAATGTACGAAAAATATAAATAAAAAATATATAAATACAGATTAAAGGGATAATATCACAAGTGACGTTACTTTCGAAGAATAATTTTCAGTGCATGTAAAATGAAATAGTTTTGTTGCTATATTCACGTAGTGACTCTCGGTCATGGAAATCACAACAATGGTATTAATTTCAAGGTCCTTGACTGGAAAATATTATATATAGGCATATTTGACTATTATCCGAGTCGATTGGCAATTGCTTGAAAAAAAAAATGATCGAATGGTGTATTAATACGTTCTTAGATGCGCCAATTAACTTTACTATATTATCATACGAATATAATAATAACAATGAGCTTGCTCAATATGTCCAACATTGTGCGTTATAAGACGAATGCTAATAATCATGTAAGATAAAGTGCCACAGGATGTTTGATTAGATCATGACTCGAAAGGCAACAATGAGACTTTGAATTGAACTCGAAACAGAAAGTAACAAGAGTAAAATCACAGAAATGAAAGCCTCATACTTTCATATTAAATATCGAGTATAAGTAATTACAAAAGTACGACGTACTTTATACCCCAATGCTCGACTAACATCTTGAAAGTATTGATGATAATATACTTCATTACACCACCTCACTTATTATATATACGCTTCTCTATTATTGTATATATATATATATTATTGTACGATTTTTATATTATATGAAAATATAGCGTTTAAAGTATTGAATAAAAGCTTCGTCTTTATCTCGGAAAGTTGAGAGTGCGGCATAATAAAATTTGTCGAAGAAATAATATTTGAAAATTGTTCGACGGATTGTTTTGTTTATTAAACATTATAAGGTGTATTAATTTTAACATATTTTTAAACCTACTTGCCAGATTAATTTCATTTTCTATCTTAGAGTGACTAACTCATCAACAAATAGGAATCTCGTTAACGATATTATCTACATTGTAGTTGATAAATGATAATATCAACTAACTTTACTCACTCATAATATTTCGATTGGTCAGAAATTGTATAAATATTTCAGTCATTATTAATTTTCTTCAATAATAGAACAACAACTATATCAATGACTTTTACCCAAATGGTAGGTTTGTTAAACAATTTAGCATTTGTTTAATTATAATGTGATCGTTTTACAATACCGCATATATACGACAGAGGCACCTTCTTAGCATTACTTTTTTCTCTCTCTCTCTTTTTTTTCTTCGTTTTTTACTTTTCATACAAGTTACGACTTTTATTATTCGCTGATTACGGCTCTTCTAAAAGAACACTTGAATCTTCATCGTGTACAGTGACCGAGGACCACGTAATCGTTCGAAATTGGAACACTGTTTTCAAAATAGAATTAGAATTAAACGAGCAGTCGTGTGTTGAAGATACTCCCCTCCCCTTTCGCCCCCCCCCCGGCCAACAATCAATGTATATAAGTTCGTAAAAAGAACTTTCGAATACAGGAATAAATTGTCAAGTTAGAACGATAAAAGTAATTTCAAACAATTGTTGCAAATATTAAGTAAAAAGTGGCAAGCCATTAATTGATAAATAACTGTGATTAAAAGTAAATGACGGGATATTTCAATAATGGATATTTAATTGTTTATAAATAGCTCACTGTATATGGAAGAATTGGCGTCAAAATCCTCTATCCTTATCTTTATTCAACAATTTCATAAAATTAGATCCTTTCAAGATTATTCGTAGCTTAAAAGCATTCGATATTATAATTATTGTGCGTATGATTAAACATTAGATTTGAAGCCAAATGTCCCGATTTTAGAAGATCTTGAGCAGTCGTTGATCGTACTTTATACGAATGTAAATTATCAATAAAATAATTGAATTCTAATGCATAAATTAAAGTATTTTTTTTTATTATAACCAGACATTAATTATTCAATTCTTGAAATGGCAAAGCTAAACTTTAAATTCACATATTTTAAATTTATGTGTGAATATAATTAATAATAATAATAATAATAATAATAATAATAATAATAATAATAATAATAATATTAACGATGTCTATCGTTATTAACATTGTTTGACAGATTTGTAAAAATGATTTTTATTCGATTCTCTAGCTCACGCAAACCCGTTTTTATAAGCAGTAAAGCTCGACTCGAAGTTTTCTTTATTTATATATTCATATAAATCATAATGAGTATTTTAAGTAATTCCTTTGCGTATCTTGAATTATAGATATCACACCTTTACAAAACGAGAGGTAGCAAACATTTTGTTATTCGTCTTATCGTTTAATCTCCTCTTCATCCACGACCATCGTTTTTCTCATCTACGCTTTACTTCCACACCATTTAAGTAATATAATATCTTAAATTATAAATATATATATTATATTTGAAAGAAGAATTTGAATAATGTAGTTAACAATCGACGTCCAATAATGGTTTTATCCCTAGCCTAGCATCGTCAATGCTATCGTACAATGCATTGTAATTGGAAAAAACAGAGAAAAAGAAAAAAAAATGGAGATCCTTAATGCACGGATAATGCCAACGCAATTCGTAAACAGCACATGTCTTTAGTAGAACACATGTTGCTTAACACACATCGGTAGCACAATTTAAAAGTTTTGTAAGATAGGCATGCCTTTAAAATTAAGTAATTTAACTTGAATTTCGGGCGAACGTTGTAAAAATTACGAGGTCGAAAATTCTAAATGTCACAAACAATAACAATTCCCTTCGCCAACTTGTCGTGCACGAGAAGGGGCTGGTCAGCGAAAATCGTAAAAAAAAGCACGAAAACTGAAACGTAGGAAGGAAAGACAACGGGAGAAATGATGAAAATGATATAAACAGACAGACAGACAGACATTCGGACAGACTGACAGACAGACAGACGATAAATAGAGTGAGATAGAGAGAGAGAGAGAGAGAGAGAGAGAACAGAGAGGAAGAGAGTGAGTGAGTGAGAAAGAGAGAAAGAGAGAGAGAGAGAGAGAGAGAGAGAGAAGGGTACGACGAAGAGAGAAAAATAGATAAAGAGAAAGAGTTTGTGAATTCACTTGATCTTTAGCCAGGGATGTTTAAGACATTCGGCAGCGGTGGCTCGGGCATTCGGATCGAACTCGAGCATAGGTTTAAGGAACTTGGCGAACTCGTAGGCTTCAACCGACGGCCACTCGTACTTCTCGGTAAGGACCTGGTAGAGACCCCAGGGCTTCAAGCCCGTTATGTGCTTGAGCTCGCCCTTCTTGTTGAAAAAGTTGCGAGAATGGCGACCGGTGAGTGCTATGCCTCGCGGTATCTCACCAAGGAGCTCAATTATGTGCGCCAGGTGGTCTTCGTCCCTGTAACAAGAAATACCTTCTTTTAGTCAAGTCGTACTACACCTCAAGGTCTTTTATTTGGAAATGATTTTCCGTGCGTCGAAAAATATAAAAGTGCTACGATACTGGTCACAAATATTTCAAACCATTGGGCCACGGAGCGGCCACGGTATATCATGGTCCGTAGCTTTATAAACTCTGTATTAGATTGTGTCGAGTCATGGGAATGAAACATAAAATATAAAACGTCAAAATCACGCAGAATAAGCACTGGTAGAAGCGGATGCTGAGGCGAACCGATTAATAACGTGCCGCGATAGCGAAAGGGAAATAGCGCAAAGTTGAAAAATATGGAAATTATGGAGTGTCGGAAGGGGACGACTCTTACCTGCAGTACTCTTCGCCACTGTGTGGTTCGAACAAATAATCGCCGGTGGCAAGCTCGAAAGCCATGCAAGCCGTCGACCAGATATCAGCAGACGTGTTGTAGCCGGCGCCAAGGAGGACCTCCAGCGATCGGTACTGGCGCGTCTGGATGTCCTCGGTGAACTTCTTGTGGACCCAACAAGCGTTGCCGAGATCGGCGATCTTTACCTCTACGTCGCAATCGACAATGGCCGGGTCGACCATCGAGGCCCGCTTCAAGTGCTTCCTGTCGCGTGCTTGAGACTTATCGCCTGTTTAAATTATACTTCGATTAAACAAACAAAAAAACAAACAAAAAAACAAAAAAAAAAAAAAAAACAACAAACTATCCATCTATCTATTGGCTATCCGCAATTTGTAAATAAAAAAAATTTTGATAATAGATTGGACGGACAGATGGCTTAGAAAGCAATTGGTCGTGCATACAATTTTAGCTGGAAGATTAAATGGATAAATTTTTAGGGTCCCGTGTCTCATCACATGGGCGATCTTCCCATTACCCAATTACTTTAAGTATCAACAAGATGCTTTTTCAAAGCTTCAAAATACAATCTGAAACGATTTTTAAGATAGAAAGAAAATCTGAGACTAGGGAAGAACATTAATCTAATGCTCTAATATTTTCAAAATCGATTATTATAGAATGTAACGAGGAGATGAATGAAAGAAAATAAATGGCTCACCGTCACCACAGTTATCGCCTTCGTCGGCATCGACTATCAGATTCGTTCCTTCGCCGCTCGCCTTCTCAATATCACATAAAACGACGTTCTCAAGATTCTTGGTTTGCTCGGTTTGCTGCTTTTGCTGCTCTTCCTGCTGCTGCTGCTGCTGCTGCTGCTGCTGCTGCTGTTTATTCTGCTCTTGCAGCTTATCTCCTTCCTCGTCGTTCTTTTGCTTATCATTCTCCTCTCCCTGCACGTCAATGCCGTTGACGTACATAAGCGGCGAGGATGATTCGGACCTATTGTCGAGCGATTCCTTATTACTCTCTGTATTATCTTCGATACTCTCCGTGTTGAGCTCCTGCTCGCCACTATTATCCGCATTCGTTACCGGTGCTTCGTTTTTTTTTTTTGGGGCTTTTTTTTTTTTTTTTTTTTTTTTTTGTAAAAATCATGCAAGTTAGCGATTAAGTTTAAATTATAATGTGCAATTGGTAGGAATGAACGATACGAGTTGATTGTAATTTTGTTTGTTAACTGTTAGTTTTACATAAATGAGGCAAGAAATGAGGAAGAGCTATTGAAAAGCCTCCCGGCGAACATTAAATAGTGAAAAGTGAAAAGCTGAATTAATAATATTAAATATTATTACCCAAGGGTTCATTCGACTAATTCGGCTCGACTTTCCCCTTGTACACATATCACAATTGCTAAACCCGAAGAAAGATAAACAAAACACTCAATATTATTACCTGCCACTTCGGCTGTACTATCACTTGTATCCAATGCCGGCTTATTTTGCTCTTCCATTTCCTCCATCTGTTCCATTTGACGCTTGAGCAGTTCGTTCTGACGTTTAGCCTTCTTTTTAAGGCGCTTCTTCTTATTCTTCGACATCTTGGAATTTGGCACCGGCTCCTGGAATTGCTTCGGCGCCGTAGATATAAGGGATGCAGGCAACTTAAGACCTAATGAGTGAAGCTCTGTCGCCTCGGAGGCAAGATTACGAATATACGCCTCATCCACGCAGATCAGCACGTTCTCGGGCTTTATATCTGTATGAATAATTTGGCCTGCAAAACGAAATATCGATCATTATGAACTATACTAAATTAATTATCTGCATTTATCATTTATCCATCCATTATACTATCACTTTATAACTTTTTTTTTTTTTTTTTATACTTTTAACTAATCTGCGCGATTCTTCTATTTACACGAGCGCGCGCACACACGCGCACATATGGGATGGAAAAAAAAAAAAAAAAAAAAAAAAAAAAAAAAAAATTCTTTTCAAATATATGTGGGAAATTTATTTACAAATATTTTATTAAACTACTTTTTTTTTGCAATGACATTTTTATCCTCTCATCGTCAAATTTAAAAATAATATTTCACTCAATAATTTATAAGGGCACTTTTATGGTAGTAGCAAGATTCAGCAATTATTAGCAAAATTTAAGCATTTATTATTGACTTCTAATTTAACTCTTACGTTATACAAATTCAGTAAATTCAACATCGGTTTGTCATAAATATGAATTGTATCAATGTAAGATAAATCTTAACAACTTCAAACAAAGAAACGACGTACTTACAAATACAAAGTTTCTTATATAACTTACATTTATTATGTAAATAATCTAATCCTTCTAGAACTTGTCTAATTATACGTTTAACATTGTTTCGAGGGATTCCTCTATAATTGGACTTAATGATCAGCTTAAGAAGATTATGTCCAAGCACCTCAAATACCATGCAAACGTGTAGACCATTAATGCCACTGATTTTGAAATCATTCAGCAACTGGACGGTTTTGTTGCGTTTTGGATCAGTAGGATCTGTATCCCGTACATCTTTCAACAGTTTTATCTCATCTAAAGCTGTTTCTGTAAAGTGCGACGCAGATTTCACGACCTTAAGTGCTACAAATTGTTTGTCCTAATAAAAACAATATAGAAAAAGATTAAATACATTAAAAGAATTGTTAATTAATCCAAAGCATCTATTTTTAAAGAAAAATTTGAAAGAAAAATATTCTCGTACCTGCAAATCCCAGCACAACCACACAGTAGAAAAGTGACCCCATCCTAGTTTTCTTGTCACATGGTATCGATTTAAAAAAAGATCTCCTATTTTTACCGGATGATAACCACCTTTGCAATAGTCTGTGCTGTCTTCTTGCTCATCATCTTCACTACTATACATGTCGTCAATATATTCAATTGTTTCGTTACTAGAACTCGCACATAATTCTACCCTATAAATTCAAAATTAAAATATTTAATTTAATCGTTAATAAGGGTTGCCGCAATATAAAATCTAATTAAAGTTAAAACTTTATCGTCTTTATTATTATTATTGTTATGTTTTTTTAATAATAAGGAAAACTATTGGCCATATATACATATATATATATATATATATATATATATATATATATATATATATATATAAAGTATATATTTACATAAACATGCAACCTAATAAAAAAATGTAAGTATTCACAATAACACATTGTGGAATTATAATTTTTTTTTTTCATTATTAAATTATTACTTATTATGTTAAATTTATAAAACTATATAATTACACCACAAATATGATATTAACTTATTTGCGTTATATTCTATTAAATAAAAGCTACTGCATTTATATTTTAAAAAACGAAGAAAAATTCACAATGTTAATCGATCGATTATAAGGTAATCAATAAGGAATCATATTTTGTTTACAATTTATAATATGTAAATCAAAATTGTAATATCATTAATAAAGACTGAACATCCTCGTAGAAATAAGTATTTATAATCTTTAATATTTCCCTTACAATTTCTTTTCAATTTTATTTACGAAACTTCAAATATAAATAATTTAATATATATTTTTATATTATCGTATATTTTATGATTTTTTATAATAAACAAAGCGAATGTATTGAATTTAAGCAACATTTTAGAGTCAATTTAAAAATAATGATTAAAAAATAATAATTTTTAATCAATTTTTGGACTTATTCAAATACGAATATAAACAAATTATTTTTCTATTTGAATAATTCAATAATTTTATAGAAAACGTCTTGCTAATAATCATTGATGCGTAATGTGATTTAGTACTACGAAATTTGTTGTTATTCTAATTTCATATTAGAGCATTAAAAGTATTACATCAGCGATTTAATTGCATATTTATACCCATCAAAAATGTTAATACTTTACGACTGTCGTAAACCGTAGCTATTATTTTGTGATCGATTAACTTAGTTTTACCATTAAATAATTACTCTAACTACGGATATTAATATTAACGAATGAATAAAGCAATAATTGAGAAGCGCAGAAGCTGTTAGAGCATTAAATTGAAAATCAATTTTGATTTAGAATTCAGCTTGGAAAGCATTGCCCAGGAAAATATGGCTCGATTTCCAATGAAAACTCCATGCGTTACCTGCTATCGTTGCGACCATAGTACTTCCTGGTGTTCTGCTGATTAAAGCCCGAGGTGGTTTGTTCTTGCTGGCTCGTTTGATTCTTCGACAATTGCTGTTGCTGTTGCTGTTGCTGTTGCGGTTGCGGTTGTGGTTGCTGTTGTTGTTGCTGTTGCTGGGGCTGCTGCTGTTGTAGCTGTTGTTCAGAATCAGGCTGGGAACCTACGTTAGTTGGTGCACTTGCACCAACACCAGTACCACCACCTCCACCCTTGCCCTTGCGTTTGCCAGGCTTGTGGCGCTTCTTTTTCGCCTGAATAGCCAGTACCCGCCTATTTACATCTGTCTTGCTGTTCATCTCCTCCTCCCCCTCCGGCGCCTCGTCGTAATCGTCGTTTTCTTCCCGCGTAACCCCTTTTCCGGATAACTCTTCTTCTCTCACCCTCTTCTTTACGGGCAACTGAGTCGATTTCTTTTTGTGCCGAATAAGAGGAACGGAAAACGATAGGAAGAGGAAGAGGAAGAGGAAGAGGAAGGGGAAGAGGAGGAGGACGAACAGAGGGAGAGAGAGAGCGAGAGGAGGGCACGAAACGGTTGGCTCTTCTTCGAGAAAGAATTTTCGTCTATCCTTGCCAATGATTAGACTAGGCGATTGTGTCGCATGGTTCTCGGAAGTCAGCGTCACCGCGGGCTGCGGTACCTCCACTACCTTCTATTCCGCACTCAAGAACCGGTGGATTTTTACAAACGCACACTTGCGCGCACGCACCTCATGCATGCATAAACGCACACGCGCGCCTATACCTACACATATAATATATATATATATATATATATATATATATATATATATATGCACGTATGCGCGTATATGTGTGTATTTGCAGAGAGAGAGAGAGAGAGACGTGTATTTATGCACGAGCGCACATGCGTGTGAAGGTGTGCGTGAGTGGGTGAGTGCGCGGGTGCGTTCTCGCCTGGTGTTCCTGCGCGTAGTTATATTTGCGAATATTTGTGGGTGGTGGGCGGGTAGTGGTTGCGTGTGTGAGCGCGCGCGCTTTTGTATGCGGGCATGTACGTACGCGCGTATGCTCGAATCAAGGTGTGCATGAACGCACGTATGTCCTCAATATGTGCCAATGTGCGTTTAAGTGTGTGTATGTCGTGTATTACTCTTTGCGTGAATTCGCCTCGTTTTTAATTACTTTTTTGCCTCTCACCTCGTTAGGCGCGCGACGCGGCTGTTTCCCCCGTATCGGCCGTTACAAACTCACTCTTCTTCCCGTTTCCGCAACTCGGCTTGAGCAGCGAGACACTCGGTCGACTTGCCCGTCGGTCCCCGCCGTTGAAAAAAGATGAGGAAAGAAGAGACGTGAGCCCGACAGAGAGACAGCGGCGAACGAACGAACGAACGATCGACGCGAGCGAGAACCGTCGTCCGTCGAAAATGTGCGCGCGCGAGAACCGTCGTCCGTTGAAAATGTGCGCGCGCGATACCCGCACGCACTTACTCAGCGGCTACAAGGTACGGGGGTCGGGGACGATGGACTTTTCGAGATCCTGTGCGTGTGAGGCGGCGAGAGCGCGTGTGGGTGCGACTTCGGCTACCGCGTGCGCTCGTGTGCGAGAGAGAGCCGCGCCCGCGCGCGCGCGTCCGTATATTATGCTGTTGCTTGTAATACAAAGTACAAAGTTGAGCTTCCTCGCTTGCTCTGGTTATATACTACGTTTGCTATTTGTTTTGACAAAGGCCCGCGTGGTGGCGTAGCCTGATCCCGCTATTACTACTTTTGTTCGTTCCCCCTTGCCTTTTTAATTAGCCGTCGTACTAATCGCGCGCAACTTAAGCTTTGGTTAATTTTGTTGCGTCTCGACGGGGGACGATTTAACCGATGACAGTTTTAGGCTATGCTGTGACAACTTGGTCCTGCCCTCTTGATTTTCTTCTATTCCCGCTCCAATATCGATTTTAGCGATTGACCGCTCGCGTTATTTATCGAAGATTGAGACTGTGCCTATATTAATGACAGTCAGCCCACCTCGGTAATCTGACGAGAATTATTATATTCATGGGCATTTTATTGTCTATTTTTAGTTCTTTTCCTTAACTGCTTTAAATTGCAAATGCGTCCTTCATTATTTTAATACGGGATTTATAGGTCAGCGTTGTACACAAACATTTCATTAGACATTATTGTCGATACTCAATTTCATTTACCCAATGATAAATCAGCAAATAATAACAATAGGTAATACGATTAAAATTCAGTTTTACATTTACGAATATCCTTTACCTCAATATTTATTATTAATTAATTAATTTATTGTTAATTGTATCGTATGCATGCGCGCATGGTAAAGAGAGAGGGAGAGAAAGAGAGAGAGAGAGAGAGAGAGAGAGAGAGAGTGAGGGAGTATATATTGAATGAAAAGATAAAGAATATTATGATTATTATAATTATTATTACTAATCAAGCATTTTATTATTTACGTGCTCGTTATCCTTATACCAACAATTCAAATAAAATCTCCAGCCTCGTTAGCAAAAATTAATTTTATTAAATTAGAATTCACTTTCATTACAATTTGCAAGTTTATTACATTGAAAACGTCACATATTTTTTAGATGAAAATTAAAAAATTAACGTACCTACTTAAAGAAGGAAAGTTTGATTAAACTAATAGTTAATTTGAATTTATTTATTAATTATTGTTTTCTCTCTCTCTCTCTCTCTCTCTCTCTCTCTTTGTCTCAGATAAACTTAAAACGTTCAATTTCCGTAATTAAATTTAAATTTCTTTCCACCGATAGAGGGCGCTAGGTATAAATGCACCAAAAATGGAGTCAGACAAGAACTTAAGTTCCGTTTCGTCAACTCTAATTTCCTGTGCACGCCGATAGTTTGTATTATTTAAAATCAGAGATATATATATAACAATGAAAATAAATCAAATTAAAAGCAAAAGGTTTCAAATATAAATTGTAAAGAAAAACTTAACCATGGTAAGTAATTTTTAAGTGATTAGACGTTACTTTTATGAAACGTTAATTATGTACACGTTGTATTAGCTTCTTAACCTATATTAGCGTCCACATGTGGTTTTAAACAAATTGTAAATAAAAAGCATGGCATACTTGTAATGTATTTTTCAAATCGTGCCATGCATTTCTTTTAATAGTCTTTATTTTATTTGCAGTCTAAGTTATTTGTACTTTTTGAACATGCTGCTGGTTATGCAGTTTTTTCTGTTAGAGAATTTGAGGAGGTGGGCATGTTACTGCCCCAGGTTGAAGCCTCTGTAACTGAATTGTCTCGTTTTAATCAAGTGGTCAAACTTATTGGCTTTACACCATTTAAAACTGCCTTAATAGCATTGGAGAACATAAATAGCATATCGGAAGGTATTGTACCAGAAGACTTGCAACTCTTTTTAGATTCAACAATACCGAAGGCAAGTAAGAAGGAGAAAATTATACTTGGAATCACCGATCCAAAATTAGGTGCCAGTATTACAGAAGTATTACAAATAAAATGCGATCATACTGGGGTAATACCTGAAATTATTCGTGGAATTCGTTTTCACTTCCACAATTTGGTAAAAGGTTTTACGAATAAAGGCTCTGGAATAGCACAACTTGGTTTAGGTCATAGTTATTCCAGAGCTAAAGTCAAGTTTAATGTTAATCGAGTAGATAATATGATTATTCAAAGTATTGCATTGCTTGATCAACTGGATAAAGATATTAACACATTCAGTATGCGTATTAGGTAACTATAATAAATTTCTTTTATAATCTATATTGATGTAACGATGATATCAAGGATAACACTTTTTGTTATAAGTTTTTAATATTTAATAAAATTTAATAAATATTACAATATTTATTTCATGCTTTATGTATTACGTGTCTTCTTATTTTTATTACTGTGACTCGAAGTAAAAGTTAAAATAGATACAATAATAGTTGCTTAAGTTATGCTGATGTATATAAACATATGGGAAAAAATGTAATTTGATTTTTTATTTAGAGAATGGTACAGTTACCATTTTCCGGAACTTGTCAAGCTCGTTCCTGATAACTACATGTACGCAAGAATAGTTCAATTTATTAAAAATAGAAAAGAATTAAATGATGAGAAATTTGATGGTTTGGAAGAAATTGTAATGGATGGCATAAGGGCTCAAGCTATAATTGACGCCTCAAAATCATCAATGGGAATGGATATCAGCCCAATTGATCTCTTAAATATTGATATGTTTGCAAATCGAGTAATAGCCTTAGCTGATTATAGAAAGGAATTAGCTGAATACCTGAAATCAAAAATGGCTGGAGTAGCTCCAAACTTGGCAACTTTGATTGGTGATCAAGTAGGAGCTCGTCTTATTGCACATGCCGGATCTCTAACAAATTTGGCCAAATATCCTGCTTCTACAGTTCAAATTTTAGGTATTTCTCATTTCAAAGTATATACTATGTTTATCAATAAAGTTAACAATATATTACAATGTTGATATTAATTTGATTTGAATTAATTATAAATTAATTCATAAGATGCTCAGTAAGTAATTAAAAAAAAATTTTTTTTTTTATTATAGAAAATTATAGTTATATATATATATATATATATATATATATTTATTTATATATAAATATAAATAGTTTTCATTAAAATTTTCCATTAGTTTTTTTAAAATACTATGGATACGACTTATGAAATCTGTTTGTTTAATACACCCAAATATTTATTATTTCTATTGTTTTATTCATTTCTTTAATCAAGGTGCTGAAAAAGCTTTATTCAGAGCTCTAAAAACAAAAGGGAATACACCAAAATATGGATTGTTGTTCCACTCAACTTTTATTGGTCGTGCAGGTACTAAAAACAAAGGTAGAATTTCAAGATATTTAGCAAACAAATGCTCTATTGCCTCGAGAATAGACTGCTTTGCCGAAACTCCTTGCAGTGTCTTTGGAGATAAAC
The DNA here is from genome assembly GCF_000503995.2 of Ceratosolen solmsi marchali. Taxonomy (NCBI): domain Eukaryota; kingdom Metazoa; phylum Arthropoda; class Insecta; order Hymenoptera; family Agaonidae; genus Ceratosolen; species Ceratosolen solmsi. The sequence goes on along the minus strand of NW_011948414.1, from coordinate 3,239,032 downwards.
TACGTCAACAAGTTCGTTAAATTAATATATATTTTATCAATATTTAGCGATATTTAATTAAGAAAATGTAATTTATGACCTAATAGAAAAAAGGAATTTTAAAATATTTTCAAATAGTTACGAATATAGAACACATTAATAGTTTGCTTGAAATCTCATTTACACAATATATTTTTTTCTACATGTTTTAAAAATTATAAAGATTTTTACGAAAAATATATATTTCTCCATTGCTTTTACTTTATAATCAATTAAACGATATATTTATTATTTGCTATACAAAAAACTTCAACTTAAACTAATTATTGAATTTATGTAGGTGGAAGACAGATTAAAGTTTTATGAAACTGGAGATATACCTAAAAAGAATGTAGACGTTATGGAAGAAGCAATAAAAGAAGCTTCGCTATTAATTACCGCTACCGAAGAAGAATCTAAGAAAAAGAAAAAGAAGAAGGACAAGAAACGAAAAAGTGAAGGATTAGAAAATGGTGATGCGAATGGGACGTTGGAAAATGGTCACAATAAAGAAAATGGAGGAGAGGGTATTGAGAAAATGGATGTTGATGAGGCAGAAGATGTACCTAAGAAGAAGAAAAAGAAAAAGAAGTCCAAAAATGCTGAGAATGAATGAATATAATTATAAGTATACAGCAAAAGAAAATTTTTTGTTCTTTTTCTTAAAGGTATTTTGTGCAGATGTATATTTTCTTGAATACAGATGTTTTGTAAGTGTTCTTAAAAAAAATTTTGCATAAAAATATTTCTTTTAAGGGTGCAAAAAAGTATACTTTCTGTGAAAGTTTCACAGTACAGCCTTCAATTTATATATGTAAATAAACATTTTGTTATACAATCATTGTCGATTATCTATATAACAAAGACACTATAATAATTACAATAACTAAAGTTTGTAACGTTTCAATTTTAAACATGTAATAATTTTATTACTTTTGAAATTTTTCAGAATAGTTATATACACTATAGTCTCCTATAAATCGTTTATCAAAAAAAAACAAAAAAAAAAACAAAAAAAACATAATTCGAATAATTATTACTGATATATAATAAAATAAGTGAAAATTTTTAAGTATAATATGAATTAAAAAAACATTTTACACATTTGTATTGAAAAAAAAATAAAAAATGCATTTAACAAAGTTATATATAAAATTAATTTTATAGTTACAATAAGTTTGGGTATAGAATATAGAATAATTTACTTTTAAAAAATTTATTTTTAATTATTTGCTTTAAATGTGATGTTTATTAATAAACATATATTTGAAAATTACTATTATTACCCTTTTATTACATTAAAAAAGAAATATTGAATAATAGTAAAGTTTAACAATTTTTAATTTTCATAATATAATTAAATTGTTAAGGTGTAGAAATTTGTTTATTAAATATTTGAGTAAATAAAATGAAAACACTTTTATAAATTATAACCAGCACCAATGAGCATTTAATCATAATATTGCTATACTGCAGCATAGATATAAATACTTAAAACAATAATTACAATTTTTATTTAATAATCTAACATTAGAAAAAATTTAATAAGCTGCATCGAGTTAATTTATGCACTTCAACTTCATTCGACATTATTCTCGTTTGTGATGCTCTAGTAATCATTAATTTTAGAAAAACTGATTTGATTACAGGAATGATACTATTACTTAATTATTTTTACAGCTCCCGTCACTTCGCTATCGTATTTACAAAGAAGTTTGTGAAATTATTGAATATATGGTAGTAGTTAGCCCTTGAAGTTTCAGTCTCGTTTTCGAGGTTCTAATTGTAATTTGAAAGAATTTTCAATAATTCTTTTCCTGTTTTCTTCAAAGAAATAATATTAGTTACTTACAGAATTACCTGAATTTTATAAATGAACTTACTACAGTACAGCTAAATTTACCTATCAAACCAAACAATATTACCTTTGCTATTTGTATTCGCTGCCACTAAGAAAACAACACTAAAAGATTCTTAGAGACAGTGAATTAAAATTAGCAAAGAACATAATTAATAATAAAATTAAGAAAAACAATGATTTCTTATTTAATATATAAGGGAAAAAAATTTAATATGGTTATAACTTGGCAAACCTAGCTGTTATTCAACGCTTAAGTCTAATAATTATCTTTAAAATAATGTGTCTTGAATTTATTTGTTATATTGAAAACGATATGCATTCATTTCAATTATCAAGTTTTGTCGCTAGGGTATACGTGCACGAACACATATATCAGTAATTCACATAACAAAATATAATCGTGCAAGTATATTGTTAAAATAATGTTAACGCAAAAAGTTATACAATTATAAAAATGTTGAACTATCTAAATCGTACTAATTTTTGTGCACTAACGACACAATATCGTAAAAACCTTTTCGATTCTCATTTTTTTTTCTCCATTTTTAGGTAATTTATCTATTCTTAATTTTATCTCATGATACACTTGTGATTTTCAATAATTTTCATTTTTTTCTTTAAATCACTAACAAACGTTAAAAATTTATTATTTTTTTTTTTTAATTTTGTTTTATGTACAGAAAATAAGTATTCGATATCTTAAAGTTACATATTTTCTTAAGTTTAAAATGCAAAAATTGGCATCAAAATCTTTAATGATATTATTTTTTTGTTTTGTTTTTAATTTTAATTTATACTTTACTTAACAATATCTTAAATATTTATACTAATTATTACTTTACATTCATTTGAATGAATATTTAAAAAATAAATATTTAATTTTATTCAAAATACACACATTTATCCTTAAAGCACTATAAATATTGTTGTCGTGATAATCACAATTAATCTGCAAGTGTACATTGAACAAAAATTATATAGAACTATTATTAATCACATTGTATTATTCAATTTAATTTTAAAATTTTTGAAAATCACACGCATACATAATTTTATAAAGTATTTGTAACTAAAATTTTTGGTCATTGCAACCACATTTTCTTCTCATTTTTTCATCCTCTGTTTTATACATTATATATATATATATATATATATATATTTATATATATATATTTATATGTGTGTGTGTGTGTGTACACACACACACACACACACACACGCATATATTAGGTACAAAATTATAGAGGATTAACTTCAGGAAGCACAATTATAATTCATCGTCAGTATTAAGTCTATTCTTTCAAATTCGAACAACATATTTTACAATTTTACGGCCTTAAAGATCTACAATTTATTTACTTGATTTCGCCAGCTCCGTATTCTAAATTTATACAAATGCCATTAAAAAACCGACATTGTACATTTGAAAAGAGAGAGGCAAAATTTATTTCATTCGTTTCTTTCACTTTTTACAATAATTATATGTATGTGTATATATAAAAGTCATGCGCTTCTCTCTCTCTCTCTCTCTCTCTCTCTCTCTCTTTCTCTCTGTTTAAAATCTCATATCTACACAACTTTTACGATGATCGTTGTTACGAATAGCATTCGAATGAGCCTTTGTAGTTTTTTTCATTTAAGAAAACAACACATTGCATGTTATTTTCACTATTCACGCTGATTAATTTCTTCTCAGTTTATCTTGCGACTGGCACTGTTGGAAAATTACTAGTAGTAGAAGTAGTAGTAAGTAGTAGTAGTAGAAGTAATAGTAATATATATATAAAAGGCATTTTTTTCACTAATTATCGCCTTACTTAAGAATCGTTAAAATGCATGAAAGATTGCCGTGACCGTAGCGATGTAAAATGCATCATCGATGGAAGAACTTGAAGAATTGAAAAGAAATATATTTAATCACTTAATTAAGGCTATCGATATTATTTAAAATGCAAATAAGTGACACTTTACAACATACACAATTTTTACAAAAGCATATCATTTTCGTAAATTCTTTTTTTACGATAAACTTATTGTTAAAATATATATAAAAACAGCTCATCTTCAAGTTTCAAATGACATTGATATTTTTTTCCTTTTTCCTTTTTTTGTTTTTTGTTTTTTGTTTTTTTTTTGTTTTCCAATTGTTAAGCCATTTCTGCATTTGATCCTTTTTATAATGTTGATTGAATTTTAATAATTGTTCGAAACAATTAGATTCGAAGGCGATACGTGCTGGTGCTTGAGGTCTCGAGCTAAAAGCCGCCGGTCCAAGCTTCTCAATCAAACAATGAAAATAATCATAAATGAAATTATCGAACGACTGCCGCTAGAAATGCAACCTTCATCGTGAACTTACCGGGAGCGGGCTTAACCTGGTGCTGGGGACTCCCGGTCGCCAGTTGGTTCATCGTCGGCGCGGGGCCCGATTGCTTCGTCTTACTGCCCATGATATTGTCAAGATCGATATTCAGACCACCGGCGCCCTTCCAGGTGGAGCCAACCTGGATCATCGTCTTGCCGCCCGCTTGCTGTTGGCCCATCGTCGAGCTGCTGATCGGCATCAGCAGATTCACCGACGATGCAAGACCTGTTTTATCATTCGTTCTCTTTTAATTCCATAGGCCTTTCAATCATTAATTTGAGGGCTTTGTCGTATTGATCTGCGAGCGGTGAAAATGGCACGCGAACCCTCTCGCGCTAATATTATGACAAAGTTTGCTTATCAAACGAAAAGTGCAACAAACTAGCTTTAAAGTATTGATATCCTGTTTATTAATACGACTTTCCACGAGGTTGATGAAAAAAATTGACATGATTATTTTTTATAAATTGATATTTGTCGTTTTAATTTGTTTTAAGTGCCATAAATTTCTTAATATGAGAAATTGAGAAGATATTGGATAAATAAATTCATAGCGTATAGAATATCATGTAATCTCGTCGTAGTAGCTTTATCTATTCAAGAATTTACGAATTATGTTTAATAATTGTCAAAATTAAAATATAGATTATTCGACTGCGGTAGACAGTATTCATAAAAAGTCATATGTTAGCGAATAATTATTTATTTTTAAAGAGCTCCTCTACAAAATTCTACATATCTTCCAAATGTCCTTATTTCATTTATATCATCGTTTTTTTTTTTTTTTTTTTTTTTTTTTTTTTTTTTTTTTTTTTTTTTTGTTGAGCGTTACATTTTTAAGAAATTACAATATAAACAACAATGCATATTTGCATACACTACAAGTTTTCAAAAGTTTCTTGAAATTGACAAAAATTCTTATTCCATAAAATTAGATGTATTTGTTTATAAGACCTTCATTTCATAAAATTAAACTATGAATTATTGAATACATTGGCATTGAAATATCGAATAGGAATGAGGTATAATTTATAGCTTAATCAAGCACATTTGACGATTTACAATTTAACGATACAACATCTGTAAGAAGAAGTTCAATCCAAAGTTTATGCTTTAATAGTTATGTTTTTGGACTAACTTTTGATAAACATTACTTAAACTATTATATCTTTATTTCCTCGTAAATTAAACTGCGTAATAATTAATTACTATTACAAAAAAAATTTTGGTATAAATATTCCTATATAAAATGACAATTAAAGCGATTTCTATAAAAAAAAAAATTTATAATCGTAATATAGTATTATAAAAACAATTATTATTTACTAGTATTTAATAATTATAAATATCGATTATATAATATTTATTGGTTTTATTATGTAATTAAAGTATATTTACATTTAAAGAAATAGTTCGAAAAATGTTTTATAAAAACTTCAGTTTTATCGGTGCAATGTTTGTTTGTTTGTTTGTTTGTTTGTTTGTTTGTTGTGTGTGTGGGCGGCCGCGAGTTCGTGTCTGCGTATAATTCATTAGATTATTCATACAATTAATAGAAAAGAATAGAGATTACTATTGTATTATTATAATGATAAATTGATAATTACATTTTTCATATAAAATTTGCGTATGTGGGCTCCTTTTCCCATTACATACTAATAATTCTCGAGGATAGTAAAGAAGCGTTGACTAATTGGTTGATTATAGTTAATCGATTACAGTTAACTGGCCGTAAATTCCATTAAATTATATTTAAATTGTCAGCGGTAAGAAAGTGGAGCATTTTACAAGAAATTGTCTATTTGCAATTCTTGTTTAATTACTTCTTGAAATATGGAATTAATTAAGTACAGCACGTGTTTTCCCAGTTCCTGGCAATTTTTATCCGGATCTCCTATGAGTGAATTTTTCGTCGCGTCTACCAGCCATAATCTAATTTCCATAAGCGCGCTCAATAATTCGCGTTTCAATTCGAATTCGGGCACACTAATAAGCACAGCAGCTACGCATTTCATGATCGCCAATCTCACTCTGCCCCTTTCATGGTATCTCAATGTCCAAGCTAATTCTAAAATTTCTTTAGCCATCTTAACGCTTAATGGACAATTTTGCGCTGCAATCATGATGGTAGCTAAGGTTTCGAGGTAGCGCGTTAAAAGTATGCTCTCGTGATCTTGATAACTTTGAGGTAATTCGTACATGAAGCTTTGTCTTGGATTACCAAAGCCATAGATTAGGGGATAAAAGAACGACGACACGAAGTTTCCAAATTTGTTGATAGTCGTTTTTGGTAATTTGGTTTCGTGTGCAAAGTGACGAGTTTTCGAGTGAATCCTGTCTTGCACAATCTCATACCAATCGATACTCGTACACGCGTCATTCGTCGGATCATCATAGTCATCGTCGTACATACTTTCATACTTCTTTGACTTGTCCGTTTCTATAAACAGATTGATTGGCCTTGATAATTTCTTTCTTTTAGCAAGTGTAGTAACCGTCACCGTACTGCTGATGTCGCTTGTTACTGGGATTCGCGAAAGGCTGCTTGCCGCTTCGCACAAAATATTTAACATGAGAAGTCGTTGCTGCACCGAGTATTTGGAGAGTTCCGAGTGGAACTCGACGCAAATGTATTTAGCCGTTTCATTGGGATGTACCGTGACAATGGCCACGCAAGCTTTGAACGTTAAAACTTCAAAGTCATCCACGGAGCCTCTCTCCTGAAGATTCAGAAATATCTCGAGTAATTCGCAGGCGAAACTTGGATCGTCGTTTCCCAATTGACGAATTATCAATTCCTCGCTAATTTTTAACGTCTCCGAAAATATCTCGGGATTTTCCAAATTCTTGCTGTCTGTGTTCACCAGATTGTCCCGCAGATCGCGCAAATACAATGGCTTTAATCGCTCGGATTCCCTGGCGTCGTTCGACATATCGTAGGGTACCAAATCGTCATCGCTGTCCAATTCTTCATCCTGGGCAGCTGCATTTTCTGTAACGATAATCATCGTTTCCTTTTTCACGGGTAGCTTCATTGCTTCAACGGTGTGCGTTGATCGTTCATCAATCGACGCACGGGGATCCGTTAGAATTCCACATTCAACGCCTAATTCGAATACTTTTTTCATACCCAAGTTCGGGAATTCCATATTATTAAGTGTCAAGTCTTTGCATCGATCTTCACTGTCATTCGGATTTGGGTATGAAATTCTTAGAGCTCTTAATGCATTAACCAGCTGCATGGTATTTTTATCCATACCGTCGTATTCGAATTTCAACTTGTCGTCGATCTTTTTAACGTCAACGAGCAATTCGGTAAGTATTTCGCCCGTTACCATACCAATAGCTCGTACTTCAACTTCGGTCGAGGATAAATGCGCGGGAATACCAGCAAAGACAAGCTGCTGAATTTCACTCTGTTCGTTCGATAATAAACTACTCTTGATAATTCTAACGGCCAGTATTATGAGTTTCGTTATGTATAAATGCTGATCGAAGGTCGTGTGATTCAAAGCACTCTGGTCACCCCAAATGTCGATTAATTTTTTCGTAATATCGACAAGGATTCTATCATCGGCGCTTTGAGCATGATAAAGATACGAAATGAAATTCTTAATCAGTTGCTCGTCCTTATACCAAGACATCAGTGGAATTCTCGTGGCGAGAGTGTGGCGCCAATTATCGTTTCTAATTAAGTCTCCAAAAATATTTGGAACAAATCGCGAGTGCTTTAAAAATAAAATCGCCACGTTTTCGACACTGTGCGCTTCAATATTTAGCAAAATTTTCTGAACGAAAGGCCGAATGTTGTTCACATTTGAAATACACCATTCCGTTATGATATCAACGACAGAAAGTAAATCGTTTGAATTGAGAATAAAAAAGATTTTACTGATCAGCATTGACATTACGGCCGTATCCACTTCAATTTTATAAAGATACAATGCTTCGTTAAGCGTATAGATCGCCCGACTCGTTGCAAAGCAAACGATACTCGCGAAATTTTTCAATTTGAAACACTCCAAAAGATTTCTCTGCATTTTATTTGCGACCCTGTTTGGCAATGAGATGAGCATCTGA
>NW_011948414.1:3228929-3230698 GCF_000503995.2 Ceratosolen solmsi marchali | reverse complement strand
ACGCCTCGTTCAAATTCGCCACTTTTCGTTATCGCGCTTGACCTGACGATAGCCGAAAGCAGCGCGTCGCTCTTGATTAACTTTTCCAAAATAATTCCAAAACATTCGATTAGCCTTGCGTCGTCCGCCTTCTTCAGAGCTTGAGTGAGAATTAAAAGCGATTCGTTAAGCAATTGACAGCTGGCGCCGTCCAATATAAACAAATTACAAACTGTCGCGTCAACCGCTTCGTTCGACAAGGGAAAATGGCAATCGAAGATCTCCACAAGACTTTCCAAAACTCTACTATACGCTAGAACATCCAATTCGTAATCGGAATCCTGACCAGTGCACTTTTGCGGCGTTAGAGGGCCCGGTAAGAACTCGAGGTATTCCAGGATTGTGCCTCGTAATCTTTTCAGACTGCTTTGACTCTTATGTGTCGACAGGTCTCGCAAAACCTCCAACAGTTGATGGCTTGCGTGTCTTTCACGAGTCTCTTCGAATCCCGATGAAGCTGCAAGGAAAGGCTAACTTGGCGGCATTATACGAAGAAGACGCGGATTTAATATATTTCTAATAAATTCGAAGACATGCTACGAGAGGTTTGGAGTTTGCGTGTAGGATTGAGAACGTAAGCAGCACTGATACTAGAATTTTAATTAACAGGCAATTGAATTTTTCAAGCAGCTAATGGCAATTATTTGCTTTCTATAGCAGCGCACTTGAATTCTATACTTCACTCTATTTCTTATGTGATTTTTTTTTTCTCTTTTCTGTCCCACGATTTAGCAAACGCTCATTTAACGCTCATCCATACGCACATCAAACAATGCCGTAATTCGAATAGCATTATAACATTATTGATTGCGATCGGTCGATCATCGTAATTATCAAAAGTCACACAACATGCAATGTACAAATAAAAGTAAAATTCAATTCGTTCGGTTGGCTTTGGTGAAATTCTAGTATCGGTACGTTTAACGGATAATTTTCCTTTCTCGACTGCACTCGCTTACCTGAATTATTAAGTGGCCCAATAGGATCAGAATTGAAGAGATTTGCATTATTCAAATTATTCGTCTGAGTGATGGATGATCCTAGGGAAGCATTGAAATCAGTTAGGTCCGACAGCAAGTCGGTATTTGACATTGCTGTAAGAATAATTTGCACTTAGTAAATCGGCCAAAGCCAATCGGATAAGTTTGCTAAAAGCGTTAACGAGTCGAATGAATGTCGAATTGAAAAATGATTTTTATTCATGTTCAGCTGACTATTGGTACTCACTTGCATTATTATTGCTATTGTTAATTATTTGGGGCTGATTGGTGAGTGGCTGCTGTGGTTGGGTCGCGTTAAAAAGATCGTTGCCGCTGGTGAAGCTGGTGTTGATCCTCGCGTTCATCGGCATTATCAGATTATCGGAGACGGGGCTGCCGACACTGGGTATCATCGGATTGATTAGAGACATTTGCGGTTGTTGCGTTATCGACATGCTCGAGTTGAAAGCCGAGGTGAAGTCGGCGAACTCGTCGCTCCCTCTGTTCTCTTTAGTTTTGGTGGATGGCGAGCTGAAGGCCGAGGTGAAGTCCCCGAAATCCGAGACGTTCTGGCCACTGGGTAGAGGCGCATAATTTTCCGCCCGGGGATTGAAGTCATCGTCCTCGTTGTTATCCGCGGGCCATTTGCTCGAGACTTTTAGAGATAATAAGCAAGGCTTCGTTAGCATCGGATGAAAACCACGTCAACCAATAACAACCATAATAATATTAAAAAAAAAAAAAAAAAAA
>NW_011948414.1:3211897-3228895 GCF_000503995.2 Ceratosolen solmsi marchali | reverse complement strand
TGCCGAGGTGAAGTCCCCGAAATCCGAGACGTTCTGGCCACTGGGTAGAGGCGCATAATTTTCCGCCCGGGGATTGAAGTCATCGTCCTCGTTGTTATCCGCGGGCCATTTGCTCGAGACTTTTAGAGATAATAAGCAAGGCTTCGTTAGCATCGGATGAAAACCACGTCAACCAATAACAACCATAATAATATTAAAAAAAAAAAAAAAAAAAAAAACACACACACACACTTTGAAAACATTTCATTTCCATATTTAATCGTGCATTTGTTGGAGCTGTTGGAGCGAAGAGTGAAAATGTAAAAGAGAGGAGTTAGGGTAACGAAATGCTTTTAAAGTACGTAAAGAATAAATAAAAGAAGAAAGAAAGAAGAAGAGAAATCGGTCTGCCGATAAGCCCCGAGATAGGCGTAATTAACACGACACGAAGTTTTCACAATTTTGCTCGCTCAACGTCTACGAATTATCCCCCTCTAACCTGTGATATTATTGTCGTTTTGCGTGTCGAAAATATCATTGAATATATCGTTCTTATTTCTGCTCGTCGGCTGCAGCTGACTCGGCGACGAGCTCACTTGGTCCTTGCCATAGTTGGCCGCGGCCCCGAGATCGACTTTTTTGATGATTCTCGGCACTCTCGTGGGCGAGGAATTATTCGTTGAAGCGACGGACGTCGTGGGTTTGCTGACCCTCTCGATGCTGTCCATCGCGTCTCTGTATTCGCGTCTCTCGCCTACTCCACTACCGGAATTTTTCTTCGAGCTCGTGTGCGCCTCATTGTCCGAGTCTTCCCGATCGCCGTCGTCGCTGAAAGTCCATATTTCAAGTCGATTATTTATTCAATTATTTATTCGATTATTTTTAATCGAACGCTAGGTAATACGATACCTCATACATTATGAATCTTACGTTTTGAATACATTTTGAATCATTTTGAATATGAGGAGACTTTGAGGTATTTCACTTCTCATGGAATGTTTCGATATGGTTATGCTATTTAGAGAACAATTAATAAATTATAAAAGTTTCCATCGTTCATCGATTATATATATATATATATATATATATATATATATATATATATATATATATATGTCAAGTCCATTAAATTTAATTCTTATTCATCTGTTATTTTCTATATTTATCCAAAAAAAAAACTTTATTTCTTTCTGAAAAATCGACAACAGTTTAATAAAAATTTTTATTCTTCCTATAGTAAAATATAGTCGTTAAATCCATTGATTCAATTGGTTTTTACTTTATGTATTTCCGATAAAAAGTTCATCGTTATATCCTCTTAATCGGTCTAATTTCGATAGGTCAATTTCTATAATGAATAATCTTTTTAAATATAATTTCATAATATTAGCAAATAGCCCAAGACCAGTGATGAAAATACTTTCACAATTAATAAAAATTATTATAGCATCATTTCTCTTACGGAGTTTTAGCTTGAATAAGTTGTAGCTTCGTTAAAAAATATTAACCAAATAATGCATTTTAAGTATATTTATAGTTTATTATAGAGTTTGAGAATTTCAACCACTAATAAAAAAATCACAAACTTTTTAATTAAATTTACTTATTGAAGTGTTTATTATTATATCGTTTATCGTCGTCGTCGTCGTCGTCGTCGTCGTCGTCGTCGTCGTCGTCGTCGTCGTCTTTGTGCGCGCGATTGATTAATTAATTAACCATTTAAAGTAGTTAAAATTTTCAAGACGCGAAATCAAAATAATTTAATTAGATTGGACGTAAGTTTAGAATTTTTATTTACATTCAATGACTCTTTCAATTTCAACAGTGGCAAACATTTACTACATTAGTCAACAAAATTCAACATAATTTTAAAATCACAGGTAGCGCGTAAATTTTATTAGGGTATTGATTTTAATAAAAGATTTAAAAGAAAAAAAAAGCATATCTTTGTTATTTACGGTACAATGTAATTTTAAATGATCGATATCGTATGCTTTCAAGAAACAAATGTATGCTGAACGTAGAACGAATTACTTGGTCGTTGGGTATTATATTATACCATTCATTATTCATGCAATACCTGATGCGCGTATGCTCGAAAAATATAAATTAATGTTTCAAACTGTTTAACGAGTGAATTTAATTAAGGTTCAAAGGTTTCGGTAAACAAGATAAAGAGAATAAATTAATTTATCTTATCTGATAAACGTAGATAAAAATTATTTGTAATCAGTAATGACTTACGTACTGAGAGGATGGGTAAGGCAGTGCCAATATACTTATTAAATTTAAAACTATCAAAGCTATTTATAATTTTCATATTTACATACTGAGACTCAAAGACTAGAAATGCGAATTCATGAATACCGATTGAAAGTATGGAATTTCATTATTAAAAATAAATTATAACCAATGAAATTAATTTATCGATAGACGTGATCGATTTTTCGATAGACTTAATCTTGATAGAGATATTTCTAAATAATAACCATGACGTATTATTTTATTTAAATGACTCAAAAAAAAAAATAACGAAAATTAATAATTTCAAGAATAATAATTTAAAAAATACATAAATGTGAATTAATATGTAAATTGGTATTTATTAAATAACAGAAAAATTGTTTAATTTTCCATATGTTGCAACGTGTAATACATCAAATAATTACTTTGAATATATGAGGATGTTTGTTTAAATTTATCATTGAAAATTAATAATTGACGATTTAACAAAATCTATTTTAGCCATATAATTCAGAATAATTTTGAGTTATAAGAAAGCACGACGGCCAAATCACGATTAAAATTTTCTCGAATATAAAATAGTTGAGGAGGTAGCCGTAGCTCAAGTATACAATGGTGTTTTATATAACAATTAATAGATCTTGGGAAATAAAAGTATAACGTAAGATTTACTGAGGTGCGACGGTAAGTCCATTGCACCAGCCAGTTTCTTTTTTTTTTGTTTTTTAATTTTGTTGTTATATCTTATTATAAAATAGAGAATCGGGGTGATTTTACTTTTTTAAATCTTTTTATTATTATTATTATTATTATTATTATTATTATTATTATTTTATTATTTACTTTTGTTTTTAATTGCACTGGTCGAATGTATGAAATATTAATGCACTTCATATTGCAATAGAAATTTGTTCAATACATGGAATTTTTGGAAATTTATTGATAGATTATCGTAATGTTCGTTAATCGAAATGGCAAAGAATATATTTAACGTCACATTGAATTAAATGCAAGTCTGAAATTGTGTTGCAAGATAATAATTATGTCGAGCATTTGGCAAATGTATTTCAAATGCAGCCACGCGAGTAAATACCGGTATTCACCAGTTCGTCTCACCTATTGTTTTCATCCTCGAATCCCTTGGGTCTATTTTCCCTGTCCCAATCGTTGTAGCCGTCGCCGCTCGTACCCGTACTCGATTTATTACTAGACCACTTTGGATTGTCCATCCACCTGTCGCCTCCTCCGCTACCCACACACATCGCCATAGCTTTGCTCGACATCCCGATGTACTTGTCCTTGTTCTTCTTGGCCTTTTTCCGCTCCTCCCGCAGCTTGTCGTCGTCCTGGATGAAGTCGATCAACTCGCGCACTTTATGCCTGATATTGATGCCCTGGTCCTTACCGAACTCGTCGACGAACGTGTAATTCTCCAAGGAACGAAGATCGTAGATGTGCTCCCGCGACGAGGTCACCACGCGTTCCGAACCATTGCGCACCAGGTAATTGAGCAAGAGTAGCGACTGAAATACATTGGTTTTCGAGATGTTGAGCTTGTATGAAACTATGCCTACATCGCATCTTTTTTATTCATTCATTTTTCTTTTCTCATCTTTCCTTCTCTCATTCACGCACATCATCGAATCGGACGAGTAGTATGCTCCCCACACAATTACGATTATTTATCGCTGCATAAATTACTAGTCGATATTTTGCCACTGATAATTAATTTTAACACTGATAATATATTATTTAAAATGTTTTACATAAACTTTGGTTATAATACTCTAGAAGAAAAAAACCCTGAGAATTTAAACAATATAGATACAATATATACACTAAATGTATTTAATATATTTAGTATTTTTTGTTTGTCGTTATGCTAAAAATATTCGATCTGCCTTTTTCGGCACGGCTACTCGCTATCCTCATCCTTTTACTAATGATCAATTTGCAAAATAATAATATCGAGAGAAATCGAATAATTTATTCATTTATACTGTATGAAACCTGATTGCCAAGTGTGCTTTAATCTCTCCATATTTTTATGATTTTGACACTTGTTATTTTGCATCTAATTTAGAAAAAAAGTATTTTCTATATGTGTCATCTACATCAAGGGTATATGGAATTAATCGTATTTACAAAATCTTTATGCACTCGCAAATAAAACTGTCGAAATTAACTTTAATCGCCTTCGGCATATTAAATCGATTTTTTTTTTAATCTATAAAATTTAAATATTTAAATAATCTAAAAAATTTTCTAATATATAAAATGTGATTTTGTTATCTATGGTTTCTTGTAACTTTGCACTTATGCCATTCATAGTTATGTTTTCAAATTATTTCAGATTATTTATGTAATTTATAGCAATTAAAAATTATCAATATTATAATTTGCAAATATATATATATATATATATATATATATATATATATATATATATATATATATATGCCCCGTTATCGAAATTGCACAGTACATTTTTCTTATCTTTAAAAAAAATTTGTTATTTCTAAACGACAATTACTAACCAAATCTTATTTAAACTGTATCAATAAAAATTACAAAAAATATCTATAAATGTATGATGATGGGGGGGGGGGGGGAGTCATACTTTGTATGTACGGCGCCAATTGCGTTTATTTTCCTGTAGCAATCTCTTCCAAAGCATCGACATCACTTCCGGGAACTGCTCATACGTGAAGGTCGCCTGTGTGAGCTCTTGCATCATGGCGCCTAACAAAAGATAAAGGTATTCTTCTTGAATTCATCTTCCAGATTTCCACTTTAATAATAATCGAATCAGCTTAATAAAATAGCTGACGATTCTTTCTTACCTGTCGGACCCCATGCATCGTCATTCGTGGCTTCGCGCACCTTCGCTTCCGTCTCTGTGTAATTCATAACGACATTGGTCCTAAAATTCAAAACGAAACATTTACGTAAAATTTGTTCAAGTACATAAAAAAATTCTTACTTATTTATACTATTAGAGTATTATTGGTTAATATGAGCAAACCGTTTTATAATCATTAAATACTATTAAGGATTACTTATTCTCTCTCTCTCTCTCTCTCACTCTTAATATATATATATATATATATACGTAGAGCATGAATTTAATAA
The DNA here is from genome assembly GCF_000503995.2 of Ceratosolen solmsi marchali. Lineage (NCBI taxonomy): Eukaryota > Metazoa > Arthropoda > Insecta > Hymenoptera > Agaonidae > Ceratosolen > Ceratosolen solmsi. The sequence continues at coordinate 3,223,540 of NW_011948414.1, read as the reverse complement.
ATTTTTTAAGAAATATAATCATTTTCTTTGATTTTTTGCTACCTATAAAATGTTACATATGAACTTTTACGTGCGCACATGCGGAGAAAGTAAGAAATATACACACGTATCATAAAATTTGCTATTTAGAGTTACGTATATTTATATTAGAATTTAAAATCATATATTTCAAAGAAATAAATGATACAAAAAGATTAATTGTGTCTATAGAGTTATCGTTTCGAAAGTCGTTGTGTGATAAGCATTGCCGATCAGAGTAGTCACCTGCAATTAAAAATCCGAATAAACATTATGATTTATTAAATTGGTATTTTAATTTATTTATAATTTCCATTAATTGTGAATGATTTTTTGTTTTGTTATATATGTATGAATTTTATCAAACTAATTTTGTTCAATATACAAGTAGATAACTATTTATTACAAATAATAAAAATATCACGTTGAATAATATGTTACATATTTCGCATTTAATTCATTTTTGAAACAATGTATATTGATTTCGTATATTCAATCAGTTTAAATATTCTTCATTTCAAGCGTCTTAACATTTTTATCAACTATGAGTATATACAATGTAAAATAATACTAAAATACGTCACACGATGTATATTTCTAAATCTTAAGAACTCAATATTTTTTTCTTAATTATGTGAAATTTAAAAATCGGAATTATTAACAAAAAAAAAAAAAAAAAAAAAAAAAAAAAAAAAAATGAAATTGAATGTATAATATAAAATTTTCAAGCAAAATGTTCAGAATAAGGGTAACGGTAACATATGGTACTAACGCATATATAATTGGTTTCAAGTAATGACCTTATAAGTTTTTAATGACTTTCGAAGTTATAGATTCATTTAATTCGAATGGAAGTTAAATTAAAGTATTCAAATGAAAGTTTGAATATTTTAGAAAAATTAATTTCATTAGGAATGATTAATGAATAGTAAGTGAGTACATCCATAATGCTATTGTGTATGCCGTGATATTTATTACTTCATTTGTGTATTTAAATTTAAAACACTTAGAATCTAGATGAAAAGTTAGATTGCGAATTAGAATTTCACGTAAAATATATATAAAATAAATAATTATCATTAATATTTATCACACTTAGCAATTTTTAATTTATTTTCTACCTCCAATATTGCAGAAAAATGCTTCGTAAAAAAATGATAAATTTTATAATATGACTCAAAGCTTACGTTATTTATTATTTATGGGTTTTAAATTAGACTCAACTTTAATTTTTTTCTTCCAAGGAATGAACTCACGACTGTAGATCTAATTGGCCCAAAAAATAAACGGTAATAAAAAATACTTCACTATGTAACATTAAAATGATGTATTTTAAAGAGTTATTAAATTATTAACGGATATATTTGAAAATAAAATGCAAACTTTTATTTATATCCTGATTAGGAAATTCAATTTAGGAAAATACATTGCCGAAATCTTACAGCATTAACTCATTTTTATAAAATTATACTTGAAACATAAATTTTTTCTCTATTTTTTCTTCTATATTATATAGTATTTGTATACATTGTTAAAAATGTATAATATACCAATAATTATTATGATTATCTTGGGCTTTTTAATTTTTAGCGCTTGAGAATGTAGTAATTAATGACACACGTGAACACTCAATCATTTTTCCGATTTTATTTGCGTTCGTTCTTCCGATGCTACCCGAATCGAAAGAGAATCGAAGTTTTTCAAATATCGTCGTATGTAAATACTTATATGTATTTTTTCACACTTAAAACTCATTTATCGTTATGTAATCATGTATATATTGACATAAGCACGTATTAAATAATGCATTTTTTAACACTAGTTTTTTAACTTAATGTATATATAACTTTTTATATAAATATAGTTTTATTTAATTCTCAGAACAAAAGAGAAATAATGCAACAACTCGCATCCCAAATATGCTACGAAATTAAAATAATTAATATTTAATTATAAACATAAATGTAGCAATTCAACTATTATATGAAAGTAATTATAATATCTTACAAACCGTATAAGAGTATTTGTGGAGAAATTTAGAAATGCCATTATTAATATGAATTCAGCGTATCATGAACAATACATAATACAGAAAGGAGGTACATCTGTTTCTATATAAATACATGACAGTATCAATACGAAAGGTCAGTTTCCTATTAAAACTGTAAACTGGTTTTCTGTTTGTAGTTTATTTCACCAATACAACCTATCACACCTGTATCACACTCAATTGATATTCAATTGAAATATTATATATTTGACCATGACCCGAACAGAGTGAAAATAAATCAAAGAATATGTAATCAATCTGATAATTCATGAATTAGGTTCAATTATTTTCTAACAAGCATTAATCAAATTAATCCAACCGGTATAATAACTCTTCTTATAAAATTCAAATTTAAAAGCTTTTATGTGTCGTAAAGTTTAATCTATTGAGATACAACAAAATATAAAGAATAAAAATATTTATAACTCTAACTTTATGTATTGGATATTATAATTTAAACTAATTACAATGAAATTAATAACAATATATGTTACATTAAATATTAAATATTACTATTGATTTGAATTTACATTACATTACATACATTGCGCAGACGTCCATATTGTAAATATATTAGATATATTTTATAATTAATAACAATAAATTATACAAGCTATAAGTAAATAATAAGAATGTCAAATAATTATTAAGATTGAAAATTGTTGAATCCATGAAATAAAAATAAGGAATTCTACAATATGTGTGTAATAATTAATTAACATCTGTAAGCATAATTTATAACGAGATGTAACATAATTGTGACATAAGAATTGAAAATTTACTTTAATGATTACAGATATAGATATTGGAGCCACAACAGAGATCCTTGAAAACATAAAATGAAAAAAGAAGAAGAAAAAAATGAGTCATTGGCTTTAAAAAAGAAAAGTCCAACCGATAAAAGCCTATTCGCTGGCTATCAAAGATTCAAAGAAAAGTAGAACATTGTAAAATACAGGCATATAGATAGCTACTGTAAAGCCTCGCAAATAAAAATAAAGAAAGATTTCAGAATACTTAATTAAACTATCGTCTCTAGATTACCTATTCATCATAAATACGACTCTCTCGAGTGTATTACATCACAATTTTACATAACAAATCCAAACATACACGAGTACTCTGCAAATTTATATTTATATTTCGTTAATTTTTACACGGGCATAAGGATAAACGTATCGTAAAGTGCAGAAACAATGCGTAAACGAGGCAACCTCGATAACGTATGTGCACGGCTGCATGTATGTACACGGAAATTGAGGTTAGATTTTTTTCTTCTTTTTTTTTCCTTCCAACCCCCCCCCCCTCATGCCGCCGCCAAAGAGCTATCTAATCCGTGGACTTTAAAGTGACGAGAAATATAATGAAAAATAGTCCACTCACGCCCTATCCACGAGCTCGCGCACTTTCCACATGTTCATCATCCTGGCAACGAGGCCGATCTCGGCTATCGTACGAAGAAACGCGTGTACGTGGGCGCAATGCCGAAATTTCCTCAGCCACTGTTGCGCACTGGGCTGCACTTGACCGCTTCACAACACCAGATGTTCTGGCGTAGCACATCTACACGGATATGGCGAAGTTGTTGGTGACAACGACGACAACGTCGAGAAAGAGGATTCGAAGTGCGCTGCCAGGGACGTCATCAGTTCACACACTCGGTGGCCATATTACTACACCTCAACATTTCAAGTCACCTCTCACTTTTTATGCCTCTCTCTCTCTCTCTCTCTCCCTCCCTCCCTCTTTATCCCTCTCGCTCGCTCTATCACTCGTTTCCTCGCTTGTACAGTTAATTACACCATTGCCAGTTGCCGCCTATATGAAATTGCATATGGAATAGTCGTATGAGATTTTAGGTTAAGACGAAACATGCTACTTGGTATCGCCCTCTCCCTTATGCTTTCCCCAAAGACAAATTGGCCATTTGCAATTATACAAAAGCCTATGAGTATCTCATTAACTTTTGAAAAGCAGAATGTCCAAGCAGACCGCAGAGGTAAAGAGGGATTTGAGTTTATCGATTTTCCGCACGGAGGGCAGGAGTTCGTGATTCGTGAGTGACGGGAAGTCACGTTGTCAGTGAATGGCGCTGATTTTCCGGACACGACAGCAGCATGCAGTACGCACAGATGCCAAATACTACTGGACGAATAAGTATGTAACGACACTGCTTATCGGCATTTATCTATCTATGTGTATCTCCCTCCGTTGTCACTCCATCGCCGCCCCCCTTGACACACGCGCGCGCGCGCATGTATATACATATATATATATATATATATATATATATATATATGCGCACGTATTACACTATCTCTCGTGTGGGTGCCTAAAGCAAGATAAAGCGCATGTGTTTGCGTTCGGGCGCGAGAGGCCGACAGATATTTCTCTCATTATCGCCGATGCATTTTATCGAATTGAAAGACGGAAAAAGAAATCGTGTTTTATCAAGTCCCCCCCCCCCTCCTCCTCCTCCCTCTCTTTTTGTCACCACTCCGTGCATCAATCCACATATCAACGAATCTATAATATACTTAAGTCTCGGTAAGATTAATACAAGTGCATTGGCATTTTTTTTTGTATTTATCATTAATTTTGAGTTTTTTCATGTTTGAATATTTGGAATATATTCGAGTAATTTTTTTTCATGTTTTAATTATTATTCGTCAGCGTGTCGGTGCAAATGTAAAAAAACCGTACGTCAAAGTTGGCAAATATTATTGACAAAATTAAAAATTAACAACAAACGACAAAATTTTTATTTTAAATTAAATAATTTTATAATCCGTTTAATTTTTTACAATTTTGTATATTTTATAATTACAATCTTAGATAAACAAATGCAATTGCAATTACAAATCATTATCAATCCAAGTGTCACTTGAGTTTTTTTTTCTTTTGTATAATGCCTTCACGATGTAGTAATTAATAATTATAATTATAATGCCTTCATCTTAACGATTATAGTAACTTTATCCATTAAAATCTATTTAATAATTTTACTATTTAAACATACTTTTTCTAGATACGCTCGTAGATGATACTTGCAATTTATCATAGCAGACAATTATGATTGTTACAGAGACATCTTGATACTTCCGGTAGCAAGTAAACGTAAGTTGAATAGACGAATTAATAGTTAGAAACGCCGACTAATTCAACAGATTTCTCGCCAAAATCTAATAAGATTTATTTGGCAAATGTGGAAAGTTAATGTACTTGGGTGAGGGCGTTTTTCATACTGATAAAATTCAGGAATAATATTATACGATATTAATATTATGTAGCATGAATAACGCACCGTTAACTTAAAAGATATTCTATAAATAGTTATTTAAATTTGTCACGCAATGACACTTTTTCGTTAATACGTGTTAAATAAAATCTATAAAATAAAAGAATTTTGTATAGGGAATTTGTGATTGTGACTTTACAGAGGTTCAAAATGGTATTTAAGGTTTTGAGAAACTGGAAGCATTTTCATACGTATATAATTAGCGAAAAGAAGAGATCGAGTATTTACAAATTAAAGTATATTGGCGTTGGAGCATTGGTAGCCACTGGCGTTACAGTTTATAATACATGCGATTTTAATGTTTATGCTGCTAAGTCAGATATAAATGCCCAAGAATTTCTGGCAGAACCAATAACGAGTTTGGAGCATTTAACAAAACATCAAAATGACATGAAATCAAAGATGGAACTTATGATAATGAAAATTCAGGCAGAATTTGTTAAATCGCTCGAATCTTTCGAAGACGATAATTTGAAATTTAAAGTCGATCGATGGTTGAGGAAGGAGGGCGGTGGAGGTATAACTTGTATTTTACAAGACGGAACAGTTTTTGAAAAAGCTGGTGTAAATACCTCCGTGGTTACTGGCACGCTACCTCAGAGCGCTGTACAACAGATGAGAGCTAGAGGTAAACATATGGATGACGGGCCTTTACCTTTCTTTGCGGCTGGCATTAGCGCAGTTATTCACCCTAGGAATCCAATGGTATCAATTTTATTTCTCAATAAAATACTAATTGTAGCTAATAAAGTTTTTAAGAATCATATTATTAACTTATATAAAAGCATAATCTGTCATGATAGAGGCGCACTAATTTAACATTAATAATAATGTATTAATTATTAAATCATCCAGATTCCAACAATCCACTTTAATTATCGATACTTTGAAGTGGTAAATAATAATTCGATACAATGGTGGTTCGGTGGTGGCACCGATCTAACTCCGTATTATTTGAATGAAGAGGATGCAAAACACTTTCATCGTACTTTACAAGAGACTTGTAATAACTACGATCCAACTTATTACGCTAAGTTTAAAAAGTGGTGCGACGATTACTTTAATATACCTCATAGAGGCGAAAGACGAGGTATCGGTGGTATATTTTTTGATGATTTGGATACACCCGACCAGCAAGAAGCTTATAATTTTGTGGAGTCCTGCGCCAAATCTGTGATACCTTCTTATATACCACTGGTTGAAAAACACAAAAATGATGGTTATGGCTATGCCGAACGTCAGTGGCAATTGTTGAGGAGGGGCAGATACGTTGAATTTAATTTAATTTACGATAGGGGAACAAAATTTGGCCTTTACACGCCTGGTGCTAGATACGAGAGTATTCTCATGTCTCTACCTTTAACAGCTAGATGGGAATATATGCACCAACCAGATGAAGATTCGAAGGAAGGTAGATTAATCGAAGTTCTAAGGAATCCTAAAAATTGGCTTGAAATTAAATCGTAAATTTGTGATATTATATAAAGTTAAAAACTGAAATAATAGTTTTATATTACTTAACATTTATTATACTTAATGGAAATGAGGCAATATACTTTAGGTAATAGAGTAATCTATTTTAGTAGTAAATGTGAAAATTGTAAGTACAATTGAAATGAATTATTTTTATAACATTTACTCATCAAATGAGCATGCACGTGTGATAAGGAGGGACAGAGGAATGTTACTTTAAAAAATGTATGTTTATGATAATAAAATTTTTAATTTGACTATAATTTTATACTTTTATTATGAAATAGCATTGCATCTAGCACATAGCATAAAATATCAAATTACAATTTGCAACAATTTGCGATAAAATTAAGAAGTGCACGAGCATTAAATTCTAAACAGGAACCAATTGTATAACCAAAAAATAACACTTTTAAACTCTATTATATAATAGTTCAGTACAAAAGTTTTTTTTTTTTTTAAATTTAATGCTGTATCTTTATAAATAAATGCAATACTGAACAATAGACAATCATCTATCTAGGTAAATTGTAAGCAACGATTGTTTTCATTATCTTTTTAAGAAGAATTAACAATGTTTCTTTTGCTGCCCAAAAATTAATCTTGGCAATTATCATAAATATTTACATATATACAAATTATTACAAGCACCAACGTAATTTCCATTTTCAATTAAAATACGTGGGTACACACATTTCACGCAATATGCTGTATGTTTTTTCATTAAGTTTCGAGTTAAATTTGAATAAATTTTTTTTTCACTTTATATTTTTCTTTAAAATATCTTAATACAAATTTTAAGTTTATTATCCTAAGAAAATTAATTACACATAAATGTATGTATGTATGTGTGTGTGTGTGTGTGCGTGCGTGTGTGTGTGTATGCGCGCGTGTATCTATGTATATACTTATGCGTGCGTGCGTGCGTGCGTGCGTGCGTGCGCGCGTGTGTGTAATTATACATGAGAAAGAGAAGTATTTTGTTAGTGGCTTACTAAATTAAAGTTCCACATATACATTGTATAAAGGGTAAAATCTACTCTGGAAATATTCTTGTGAAACAAAATTGTATGTATGTGTATATATATATACATATATAACTTTTCTCAGGATATTCTAAGCGAAATCAATAATAGTTGTATATTCAAATTGCTAAGGCCCCTTTTTTTTCTTTTCATTTATTCTCATTTTTGAGTCACTTCGATACGAATAGAATAATTTTCGTCTTATTACTCTCTTAAAATGCATACAGCGCACTTTCTTTGTTCATAGGTGAAGGAAATTCATACACGCATTTTCCATTTTAAATGAAAAATTTAAAATTTTCTATCGCTTTTTGAAATAAATAGCGCTTACAGGTATTACATATTTATGCCGCTCAAAGTTTATAGCGTTAATTATATAATCGTTTCTTTAACGCGCGCTCGTATATAAAAAAAAAGTACATTGAGTTTTATGGATTCTCTGATTGTTCATATGATAACTTAGTCCATTTTTCTCTCAAATGTTCTTGCATTTAATAATCATTAATATGAGTCCTTACTAACTATTCAAGTAAGGTTCAGCTGATACCGATGTATAGAAAAGCAGATATGCGCTATTACTTTGACTTTTAACTTGATTCTGATGAACTTCAGTTACTGTATGGTCGTCGTATTTATACCACCTGCAACGAATTAATTATTGTAGTAATCGTCAATGTTATTGATTTCAAAGTTGCAACAAAAAATGCATAATACATTTAAAAATATAAGGTACCAAAAGTTTTGTAGAAAAATAATTGAAAAATATGTATTAGTGTATTAGAATTTTAATCTGTGATAAGATTGATTGTAATGCAAAGTATTACACATTCGATTAAAAAAAAAAAAAAAAAAAAGTCTAAAGACGAATGAAACTAAAGAATAAATTCAAATGTGCGCGTGTTTGTACGTTTATAAATTTAAAAATCATTAATTTTAGTATTATTATACTTAATTGTTAATATATACAAGATTTTGAAATCAAATGTTATAATGCAGCATATTTTTAATACAAGAAAAACTTGTAATTAATGGTACACAGATATGTACATTGTAAATTCTCTTATTACGCAAGAACTCACTTATTTTGGGTATTATTTTTGCAATAAGCTGTGTAGTGTCCACCATCCATAGTTCCATAATGATTTGACATGGCGTAGAGATTATAGTTGGAGGCTTGAGAATTGTTAAGATGGTTATCGTCTTGTGAAAAATACGTTCTCAGAGTGAAATTGCAAAGTGGAAATTCAACGGCCGTGTTTTTCTTCTCGAGCCATCCTCCTGTATCCCCGAAACGATTCAAATGAATAACAATGATGTGTGGTAGCTTTGCTATTTCGAATTTTTTCATCCCTTCCCGCGGTACTTTGCAATTTGGGCATTTCCAACCCGAGACCTTCTGACTGCTCACGAATTTTCTTACACAATCCTGAAAATTACATATTCTTATTATTTTTATCGACGCACTTGGTGATTTCTTTCGTTTTGGTTAATTTGATAAAAAAAAAAAAAGAAAGAAAGAAAGAAATTGTGAGTAAAAAATGTTTAATATCCATATATTTAGTCTTTCTTTAGATTTTTCTTTAATTCACACAGAACTTAATGAGTGAAACTATCAAATTGTAAATAATCATTAATGGTAATCGTTATATATTGAAATTTCAAACTACAAAAGGAATTTAACTGAATTAATGTTTAATGGATGCTACAAAAGCACGTAAAATCTTCCCGCATTTAAAGTTTACCGTGACTTTTGAACTTTTTGGAAGTAAACAACTTACATCTAAAGAACATTTACTTGAGCCTGGCAAGGACATTGTCAGGCTATTAAAAGTTTCAAACGTTGTACTATTTTTGCTACAATGTACGCATTCAATGGTCGATCTTAATTGTCCGAAAAATAGCTCTGAAATTTTGGAACTTTGCCCATCCATGGATTTTTCCCATTCTTTTTCTGCAGTAGATAATGGTCGATCATAAGAAACCTTACTTTTCTAAAAAATAAAAAAACTATTATCATTATTACATATGTCGTGATTAATTGATTACATTTTTATATATTATGTACAAACCTGTTTTAAGTCATTGTGCATCCAGTCTAGTAAAAACATTAAGAATTCATGAGAATCTTGTTGATCGAAGCTTTCAAATTGTAGCTTATATTGCCCGACTACAACCTAAAAACAATAAGTTAAACATTGCCAGTACTTAAATATATTTCGAACATACAAATGTATTCAAAAATAACAGACCGCTCATATCATCATCGTAATGTAATTAATCTTTCAATTAATTAAAAAAAAAAAAAAAAAATCATTAATATCGATATTTATTAAACGCGATATGTCTATCTCGCAACTATTAAATAATCATTGTACAGACCTTCAGATCACGTGGCGATATGCTTTTGAATTGCCCTCTCCATAATGCTTTTATAACCTGAGCAACTTCCTCGGCCACGTATCCTGTAACGCCTTTGTCGGTATTTTTGTTAAGATCGTTAATGTACGAATTGTTGATGAAATATTGTGCCAAATATGCCGTGTTACTGAGGCATTGGATAATACTATTCATGTAGCATGAATTGCCGAGATTTTTCAATCCTGTAATTCCTGGACACTGAAAAGGCAAATAATAATGTTCAGAAAACTTTTCTTTTGCATAAGCAAGTAAAAAATTTCATTTAATTTTGGACGCTATTATGAATTGATAATTTACAAACTTATAATATAAACTAACATTAACATTAACATAATTGAAAAATGATATTTGATTTAATAAATTCTTTGATGTTTCTACGCGCAATGCTAATTTAATATATTTGTATATTAGACGCACTTGTATATTAATTAATTTACATATACATTAAGTTTTCTATGATATGGCTCTTACTAATGACTGTTTATAAAAAAAAATAAACAAAAAAAAAACAAAAAAAAAGCAAAAAAAAAACATGTACGATAGCTAAAACATTATCATTGTCTTCTGCAAGTGTCTACAAAGTTTTTATAATCTTAGCTGATTGCATTACCGCAAACAAGATACAATACAAATTTAGTCGCAATAAAAACTTATACGACCAATTTCTCTAAGATGGAAGAAAGGCCGACACAAATTTTCATAAAACATAAGCCACTTAAGATACTTTCACTCCATAATCCACTGTATAATAATTTACCTACAAATATAATATAAATGAATCCAGTAAATAAATTGTACTTTCTTTCGCTACAAATTTTTCCTTGTATATCGACATAAGGTTAACCAACAGATTGCACAATATTTATAATAATTGATATCAGAAATCATCCCTTAAATATTAAATAAAGACTAAAGATCTTATGATTGAAGAATCTTATTACCGACGTTCTAATTTTTTTATCAATATTCACTACAAAAACTTCATTATATTTGTATATATTAATAAAAAAATTAAAATTATTATCCTTATGAAAATTATAAGCCAGTAATCTATTGATATTTTGGTGTAAGATAATGCTTGCTGGAAAATGAAGACATTTTATGATCAATTATGAATTACGTAATTACTATGTTCTTCATAAACTTACTTATTTTTAAAAATATTGTAAATATTTGGGCAATTTTCTAATTCCTCGATATTAAAAGAACTTTGATCATACTTCTATTATGATAAAAAAAATATTTAAATGAAACTTATTGCACTGTGTCTGTTTGAGAATAAGAGACTCCGTTTAGTAAGGCAATAAAATATCTGACAAGTAATGTCATGAAAATTGTATTTAAGACTTCAAAACATTCCT
>NW_011948414.1:3141203-3211847 GCF_000503995.2 Ceratosolen solmsi marchali | reverse complement strand
CCTGCTCATAATTATTTTGCACTAGTGTCATAAAACATCTGGAAAACTCTAGCGAAACGTGCTCATACTCCCAGTGCAGTAGAACTGAAGGGTTTATTGCCGAGAGAACCCCAAAGTAGATTCAGAACGAATGTCAGATATACGTAAAGAATTGAGTACCAAACATTTACTTGATTCACTGCAACCCAAAACCCGTACGTGCGACAACATGCAATGACCATACGTGCGCACTCGGCCTTTAAAACAATGTTTGCATTGTTCTTGGCTATGCCACATCTGGTCGATCGTATTGGAAAATTGACCACGCCCAAGCGTACCCTTCTTCTAGCCAAGTCCCAGAGAGGGATGAGGCAACTAAAGAGAGGTGACCAATGGAAAAGGCTCGCTACCTTCCGACACTTTCCCGATTAGCAAATTCGGGACTCAGCCAGGAAGGAAGTGGAAATGAAGGCGTGCATAATCTATTGTACGACCCAAGGTCAACCTCTGATTGGTTAATTAATAAAGGAAGAAGGGATCCCAAGTGGAGCGGGACCAGTGAACCATTTAAGAAGGGACTACGTAATGTACCCTCACTTACTCTTTCCAAATACTTCTTACAGTGAAGGATATAAGTCACGACCAACTCTCACGGAGGAGGACCGGAGAGATGAGTCGTTTAGCTAGCTGAGTTTTAATAAGAAGTTCTTTCCACTATTGTGAATATTCAATATATAGTTAAAATTGATCTCATCAAGCTTTAGATAACATAGGTTCTGAGATTCTTGTAATCTCACTTGGAGAGAAGGAAGGAACTTAAGAGCTACAATTATTGAAAGGGAACTAACTTCACATCAAGCCAATCAAGAGAGACTGGAAAATTCACGATACACTTCAAGTAAGTCCTGATTTTTGCTAGTACTGATCCTGCTAGTACTCATTCTTGATTTCTCAGCTTATGTAGAAGACGGACGGATAAAGTCCGATTAGTGAAGCTTCCCAAACATGCTCTAAAAAATAAGACCAACAATAGACGCCACACTGTAACGAACAACGATCAGTTGTTGACGTCACAGGTGGCGCACAGCTTCGCATAACCTCCATTTAGGCTCTCTTACGACCGATATTTAGAGGCAACTGCACACGTGTTGAGATAAAACACAATAACATTGCAGTGTTCGATCAGAGTACTACAATCACCATAACCTCTTAGTGATAATATTCAATAGATTATAACCTACTTCTTGTTACAGTAAATCATAATGTAACCAGTGACATGCAGAGAATAAGACATTGATTATCCTCTAATTATCCAATGAACAGATATGTCTCAACGCCACAAGAGTATTAAGAAATATAAAGGTCATTTGTAATTTCACCATGGCTAATGATCCCAACTTGGAAATAAAGTAAAATAAATGAATTAAACAGCAATAATAAAGATATGTGTTAATTATTGAATCGATGCATTAACCCTTTACTTGCCCGGCAACCCCATACAACATCTAGTGGGTTTTTTTTGTTCCAAGTTGATTTTTGCACGTTTGGCTGACGAGTCAGATTGTGCAATTATTTTTTGAACACGTGTCTGTATTATGAATAGAATTAATGTCCTAAGATTTACAATATAAATGAAATTATTATACTAAATTTATATTTTCTTACAATAATGTGTATAATTATTGTTTATTGTGAATTTTATTTTTATTAGCGATTCGTATAAAGTTTCACTAGTCATTCATAAATATTTAGAGCAATGAGCTTTAGTAACTAATTAAGTAACATAGAATTATATTACCGAATTATAATTCAATAGCGATTTATATTAATTACAAAATAGTAAAGATTTTCCATGCGTCGCGATAAAATAAAAAATAAAAAATTCTTTTAAATCATAAAGCAGTATAGAAGCCTACGTCTTAATGATCACAACTGTATGTAAAATGTAATAGATTAACGTTAAATATTATTAAGATGACTATTTGTCCTTAAAAAAAAAAAAAAAAAAAAAAAAAAAAAAAAAAAATTATAGCCTACGTAGGTTTTGTCAAAGATTGAAAAAAAGAGTGCTTGAGCATGATGAAAACTCTGAAAAAACGACTTAAAATTAATTACGATTCTATAATTAAAAATCAAAATATTTTAATTTAAATACACGATTTATTGCTCTTTGAGAAATCGAAAAAAAAATACGAGGAATAATAAAAGTTCTCTCCTCTCATTTGCATTTTTCTTAAAACAAATTAAAAGTTTACGTAGATAAAAATTTAATCTATTTGAATGATATTTTGGAATTTTAATTGCCTATAACAATATAGAAATGTAAACGAAAAATTAGATGAAAATTCTATGAATATTTTATTTTAGCAAATTTGAAAAAAATATATATATATATATAAAATTATTGCAAATAATGATAAAAAATTCTTTTAAAAACCATCTCCTCATTTACGTTCCAATTTATAAAAAAAAAATTCATTTACAATAATGCGATGAGCTTCATTAATAAATTTTGTTTTTCCATAAAAGGATTATTTATAAAAATCGTTTTTATTATTATTACCTATAATTAAAAAATAAATAAGTATTTTTGTTATTGAAGGGAAAAAAACTGAATAAAAATTGTAATTAGCAATGTCGATTAAGTATTAAATAAATGACTATTTAGGTGTGTTTAGCGGGCTTCTACTCGGCTTAATCTCATATGTAAAATAAAATCAAATTAATTATATCGAGATATTATGCTTTTATAGGAATTAGTTGAAATTATTTACATATATTTTAAAAAGAAGCTAATTGTAATAATTATTCGTGTGGAGAATTAAGGTTCAAAAGATAACGATCAGATATGTTTGTTCAAGAGATTCAGTTCATTAACAAATGTTAATCTGCTTGAAACTGTAATGATAATGTGAAAATTAAGCGAGAAATAGCGAGAATCGCAAAAAAAAAAACGCGAAACAACTGCAGGCTAAAATGAATGTAATGAATGTAACAAAAAAAAAAAAAAAAAAAAAAAATATATATATATAACGTTAATACGAGAAGAAAGATCGCATAGATCAATAGAGAAACAAAGACAAAATAATCAGGCGGATGTTCGATGACTAAAAAATGTGCAAAAACGGCACATTGAATATCAGCGTTATTTTTCTTCGAGAAAAGCAAGAATGACGTAATGTGTAAAATAAAAGAAAAACTTAATAAATAAATAAAGAAAATAGGAAAATGAGAAGAACAATTATGACGTCAGGCGGAGGCGCGAGAAAAGAAATCTAGGGTCGAAAGATGATTTATCAAATAGAAAATTATGAATCTCTATTTGAAATTCACGTGTTGGCTTATCTTCGTAATAATCCGTAATTAAACCAACAATGATGATATACGGATGCTAGTGCGTCAATAATGTCATTACACGAGATCGAGCAGCCGTTAAGTTGTTTGTCGGATGTCCCGATATTTTTCGCGAAGCGCATCGTCTGAGAAATACGTCAGACGGATAACGTAAAAATGCTTGTAATTCCCAACAACGTGCGCTACAAACCTTTTTGAAATATCCGCCAACGTATCTCGTGACGAGTCTCCTACCTAAATATATCATATTAAAGTCTTCCTCAACTACGTGCATATCCGAGAATACAAAAAAGGACGGAATATCAACTGATCCAAAAGAATCCATCGACTTTGCCACGACCGCATCCAACACTGAGCTCTCGCATTATAATCGCGTAATCTCTCTCTCTCTCTCTCTCTCTCTCTCTCTCTCTCTCCGTACGTTCAAACTAGACGTTCAGACGGGGAAAACTTGCGATGAAAAATAATGCACTCGCGCGCTTGTCTTTAGGTCGCGCAACAATGGCCCTTCGTAAACTGAATGTTTTTTTTTTCAAGTTAGCGACGTTAGCGCGGACGACTGACCGTTACGAATTGGATTGGGAAGCCCTTGGGTACACGCGTACCTATACCTCAATACACGTGTTAACAAATTCTTATAACAAATTAAATCGACTATATTTATGTTACACGATGAATAGGCACTTTATTCGAAGCCCAGCATACGGAAGCAGATAATTATATATCCAATTGTCGGGCCATTATGTTTTGGAATTGAAGTGTCGTAACCAGTGCCGTGAAATTTTTACGATATATCCAAACATCGTTGAAAAGTCGAAAATATATTAATCTTTTAATTATTATGACGTTGGTATTTGTAGCCTCTCGATAGTATGTATTTGCGATTTTATTTCATATCAATTTTGGGCTTTGGGACACAAAATTAGATGATCCAAGATAAATCTACTTTCCATGTAATTTACATTTTAATCGCAGCAACTAGCGTTTGGCTGAATTGTAGTTAACGAAAAGAAAAAAAAAAATCAAATCTTTTCTAATTATTTTTTTTTTCCTAGCTTAACCGATGAAATCGTTTTATATTTATTTGCTCATAGCAAAATATTGGCAAAACCTACGTCAAACGCGCATTGCTCAAATCGAAGTACAATCAGATATATATCGGCTTCGCATTATGAATTAACTTATCAGAGATGATAATATTTTACAGATCCTTATAATAGATTATCTCGGATCTACATAATTAATTAACAAAAATTATTTATACACTTAATCTGACATTCTTTTATTATCAGTGTACGTAAACACGTGCCAGATTTTGCATTTTTAAATAATGTTAATTGCTATCTATTCGCTATTCTGTAATCACTTTTTAAATTAAATTAAAAACTATATATGATACAAAATGTAGGATTGCACCTCATTAATTAAAATCAAATAATTTCATAATATTTGCTAACATATATTTAATTTATTCTCTATTGACATTGGTTATAATTGTAGTTTATACTTAAATAAAATAGTTTTTTTTTTTTGTTCACAATAATTCTAATAATATGTCCTTAGAGATAAAAGAAATTATATTCACTTATAAATATTCGTGGCTTTTATCTTATTTATTAAATAATTTATTAAATGAAGTAGTAAAGAAGGTAATACGAAATTGACGTTTGAAAAGAAAAATCCTTGTAGATGTATCGAAACAATTTTCATTTTTAGTCTGTTTAATTTTTATTTTTAATGCTAGATAATAATCCTGTTAGTTTTTCAATTGAGTTCAAGACATTAAATGTATTACGGTTGCGTAATAAAATCATCAGGTCGTAAAATAACACTTGTACAATTAGTTTAAAAATGTCAAAAGATAAAAAGTTTCATACAAATATTATTTTTATATTTAAAAATATTTGATTACCTTACTTTGCGATATGCAACAAAAATATTGTTCTAATATTTCAAGGCTTTTATTAAAGTTCTTATTGAAATAAGGTAAATGAATTTCAAACTTTTTTTTTCAAATCTTGTGATGTAAATTGGTATAAGAATTGCATAAGCTTGTCTACTATTTAACGAAGCTAACTCTAAGTACATAATTATTTTGAATTTTCAAATATAATATAAAGATTCGCGTTTCAATGTAAATTGTAAAATATACAATGCCGAGGATAAAATTATGTAATTAATTTGATTAAAGCTATTCTCACATTTTAATAACGATTTCTTTAACATTTAACTCGCACATGCGCGAGAATAAGAGTAAACTTTAATTTTTTTTTTCAATTCAAAATTATCCACATTTGTACGATTAATTAGTTAATTTCAGTTAAGCGATTGTATTTATGTAATTTTGACCGATGTAAACTTGCCGAGAAGATAAAAACTTGATAATGTAACCGTGACTCTGTAAATTTGTATAATGATCGTGAAGAATGAATTATAAGAAAAAGTAACGAAAGAATAAAAAATTAAGTGTCAACATTCCTTGACGTATATTAATGCCTTTGCTCTCGTATCAATGATCAAATTTAGTGAGTATTAATTGTGTTTTTTGATTACTTAGAAGTTACGAAGTTAATTAAATGTAATAAAGCTGCCTTATTTCTTGGCGCCATTAAAAAACTTGAACGCCACTCGTCCGGTAATTATTTGGGATAGTCACAATTTCGTTATTATTATCGTTATTATTGTTATTACTATTATTACTATTATTATTATTATTATTATTATTATTATTATTATTATTATTATTATTATTATTATGATTATGATTATTTGATTTTTTTATTTATTTATATTTTTAAGGTAAAATTTTTTTACCCCTTTTTCTCTCTTTACATAATCAAACAATTATGCAATGAATGTACAGATGCTGCACATATTATACTCGTGCATTTCAAAAAGACTCGATTACAAAATAGAGTCGATAAAAAACTTTTTTTTCAAACGCATTTTTATTCATATTCCAAAATCAAATCACTCGAATCCAGTTGATCCGGGTGGCGAGTAAGCTTCTCGTAAAAATGATTAAAATATAATTAAATTATGGGAACGCTTAAGCTATATTGCCTGCGGCAAACGACACATAAATAGGTACATCGTTATAAAAAATTTCGCGTCCAAGAAGCATCGACTTTTATTGTACATGTGATATTAAAGGGGAGGAGAAAAAAAAATTCGAAATCGAATAATGTCTCAGATCGCGATATAGATTATCGAATCTTTGTTGGATACGAGTCGAATAGTCGCGAGTCGGGCGCATATCTGATGGATCGCGTCGATAAGAGATCGGACGGTTACTTTGACATTTTTTAACTCCGGACGCTCGCTAACCCCGTGACTCAAGAACGACAAAATCATCGATCGTTTCAACAGCACAAGTCACAAAATTAATTAATAACGGATTCTTAAAGCTTACTCGATTTTCGGAAACTTGAGTAAATAACGCAATCTCTCCTAGCCTTAGTGTTCAATTGTTAAAAATTACTTACGGGGTTTCGTTTGTCAACAACGTTGAAGAACTTGATTTGCACCATTTTGTGTTTGTTTGTTTGTTTTTTTTTTTTTTGTTTTTGTTTGGTAGACAGAGAGTGGGTGAGAGAGTCAGTAAGTGAGTGGGTGAGTGAGTGAGATAGAGAGAGAGAGAGAGAGAGAGAGAGAGAGAGAGAGAGAGAGAACGCTAGTGGGTGAGGAGTAGGAGGAGGAGTGGATCGGGGCGGAGAGGCGAGATGCGCGTAACGCACGCGGAAACCGCGACGGGAGGAGCCGCCAAGTGGAATCGGTTGGTGATGCGCGAGGTGCCAGTGAGAGCGCTACCAGCCAACTGACACGTGATAAGAAAATTATCGCATATTAGATGTAACGTCGCGTGAGAGATCCTCATTATCAGCGCTCGAGCTCGCTTCCCTCTCCCTCTCCCCTCCATACCCCGCCTTTACCACCGCCACTCAACCGCGGCGATCACGACATTGGAGTGTCCCGATTCGTTAAAAAAGCAATTACCGACTATAGGCTCGGCAATGTGAGTATGTTTACATATAGCGATTTGTTCGTTGCTCGTACGAGTGATTTTGCATTTATCCGCTACCGCGAATTTTTATATACAAACGCGCGCGCACCAGCATCGTCTTCGTCGCATGGGCGCACGTACGCACGTACGCACGTACGCACGTACGCACGCACGCACGCACGCAATCAAGGCCAACCGTACGCAAAAGAACAGTAGACGTTAGATACACAATAGCGTCACGGAGTCAACGCGGCCGTCTCTGCACGCGCGCGATTTTCGGCGCGTTTCTCCTCTCTTCTCCATTCCATCCTTCGTCTCGCATTTTTTTCCTCCATACTTGCAAGAGTGTGACGATCAGCTGATGGCGAGATGTACTGGGAATTGCTCCCGCGAACAACTGAGCAAAGTTTATGTCGTCAATTATAGACGATTTTTGTTTGACTTGCGACGAGACGATACAGATATGCGTTTCGTTAATTCATCAAAAGCTATCGTATAATAATATTATCGGTAGACAGGTGTCTTCGCTTGGCAATATTTAACCCAAGATAATGAATTCGTTCAATTACAACATCGATCTCTAATAGTTTTCGCGTATCGCTACATATTAGTCGAAACGATATATGAGCAAGAGAATACTTGGAGCTGCGTTCAGATGGAATTCAATGGCTTTATTTTTTATGTTTCATTCGATGTCCATCGACAGCCGGAAACTTAATAATGTAATATTTTCACGGTGTTGGCCGAGATATGCTCGATATCTTAACAAATTAAAAAATAAATTAATTGATTTTATTGTCTTTCGCATGAGCCAGACAAACGTGTGTAACTTTACACTTTATCGCAAAATAAAATATTTGTTTTTTTTTTTAACGAACGATCAAAGTTAATTTATATATATATATATATCTTTATTATTTATTATTTGCTTTTAGAATGGACGTTTTCTAATAATTTTGTTTCTTTTTTGCTTTTTCTTTATGCGGCATAAATAATGATACAATAATTTATAGTGGAATAATAATAATAATGATAATAATAATGACGACGAAGACGACGATGATGATAATGGTGATGGTAACGGTGATAGTGATGGAGATAGTAATGATTATGATGATGATAATGAAGTTTATGGTAATAATAATATTGATAATGATGATGATGATAATGATGATGATAATGATGATGATAATGCTAATGACAATGATAATGATAATAATAAAAACAACAACGACGACAAGGACAACAACAGCAGTAATAACGATTAGTAATAAGAAGGCAAATTTATAAATAATAATCATGTATAAACTACAAATTGAGAACGGGCAGTGATTCTTTAATATTATCATTCACGAAAATATATTAGTTTTATTTTAAATATAGAATATATTTAGAAATAGTAGATTTGATATTTTTAAAGTCATTAAGTACTCGTATCTTGTCTGTTCAGTTACTATACAAAATTCAATCGCTTATAAAACATTTCATTTATTTTACTTTAATTTTTATTCAACGAGAATATGAACTTTCTTTAAACTCGCACAATTAATTTATGACTTGTTTAATAGTAACTAGTGCACATGAGACAATATAGAGTAATATAAACATTAAAATTAACGCACCAAGCAAATAAATAATAAAAATAGAAAATACAGTCAGCCGACGCGCATGACAGTGGTAGACTAAGTTTATATAACGATAGCAAATATTTAATGGACGAAAATTGCAATAATTTATAGTTAAACAATATTACAAACAAAATTATACGTAGATAAGAATAATGAAATAATCGTGGGGATCACCACTCGTAATAAAATAAAGAATATGAAACGTGGGAGGAAGAGTTATTGAATATATCGGAAATAAAGAAAAATTAAGAAAATATTGCTCTTTCTAACATTTAAGATTAAATATAATAAGTAGCATATCATTGACAAAAAATCATATTTAATTATAGTGCAATTTATTGCAAAGATATTATTGAACTAACGTACTTACTTTTTACTCGTTTAAATGTGAAAATATTGTATAAAAATACAAAAAACAATACATTTAATTTTCATAAATACAGTTATTATATGGAATACATATAGATGAATTCACCAAAATATATTTTTATTTAATTAATAGACTTGATATAAATTATAAAATACTTTAATATATATATATATATATATATATATATATATATATATATATATATATTATGTTTTGAAAACGATCATCTTACAATTATTACAATATTTATTAAATGACCGTATTGATATATAAAAATGAATATTTGTAGCTTTAACATAAAATTAACAAGATAAAAGTTACAATTTGAAGATTACGATTCTTTAAATGAGATACTCAATGGCTATGAAAAACTTCCTTAAAGATTTATAACGTTAATTAACCTTACTTCTTTTACTTCTAATTATAATGAGATTAAAATAAAGTTTACACATTAAATAATTGAAGCATAAATTTTTTGTATTCATACATATTTTCTCAATTAATATTAATACTTAGAAAAGAAAAGTTTTAATCGTATATAATAATATAAATAAACAGAAAAAAATTAATTTAATAACTCTACTCAATGGCTTGGCTATCTAGTATTAAAAGAAATTTTTATCTTAAATAAAAAGTTAACGCTAATTGCTATGTGTATTGGCTAGGCTTACGTCAAGTAATAAATGTATAATTTGAATAAAATTTGAATCGCAATATGGAACAGCTGATTATATTATTCATTTATAGATCCCAGATTTATTAATAACAATTATTTATAGATTCAAAAGTACGAATTAAATTTTCTTGCAAATATTTCATCATACGCTATCAATTTGGTAAGTCGTAGAGTATATATTGCGTACGCAAATTGGCTACAAAGGAAGATTATACCGAAGTACATACAAGATACAGCAAATAGTTTTTATCATACTTCTACGTCGCGTGTTTAAAAGTTTTTCAATTCGAAAACGTGACTACGTATCTTACGCACAAATATAATTGTATTAATAATAAAAATAAAATTATTTAATAAAATTATTAATACAAATTAATTATTACTAGATTCAGCGTCAGAGTTTAAGAATTTTTTAGGTAATAAATAAATATATATATATATATATATAATCGATAATTGATGGACAATTTTTATAAACGAAAGACAAGTTTTTTTATTCTATATGACTTGAACCGGTATAAATAACACGACAATGTGTTAAAAAAAAAAAAATAAATAAATAAAGCAAGAGCATATGAGTTATAACGTGCGATTGTATTTTTATTTTGGGCGTTTTTATACATTATTTATATTCTTATAAACAATAATATTATATAAAAATTCAATATAAAAAATATATAATTTATCATTATTTTATATCTTATTTTAACAGTTAGCTTATTTAAGTTATTATAAGAGGTTGTTGACCAAAAATGATTAATAAATGTACCCATTGTTTCATGCCTTTTTAATTTGTAATGTATATCTTAAGGCAAATTGTAAAATGGAGTTAGAATTCGTTTTTTTTTATGTATCATCAATTATCAATAAATATCTGATAAAAAATTGTTCTTGAGATTAAATTTAGTTGCGATTTAAAAAAAAATAATTTTTTCATTCATAATGTCATAGAATTTTCTATGTAAATAAATAAATATGAAATGGAACGTGAATTGATAATAAAATTATTTATTACAATTTTGCAGAAAATATGTAAAATGCGAATAAAATATGTGTATATAAATATAAATAGATGTTCTATTTTGAATACACGAATGTTACAAAAAAATTTTTTCTTTATATTACAAAGTATTTAAATTAATTTGTTATAAAGAAATGAATTATACAGATTCATGCAAATTAATGAGAATATATTGACAAGTATTTTTGATATATCGATAATTGTTTTTTTTTTTTTTGTTTTGTTTTTCTAGGTAAACTTAATTTATAATGATAAGGCAAAGTCGATGATGCTTTTGTAATAAAATAGAGAAAATTGTAATTACATTGTCTTTACTTTGTTTTAATTATTAAGACGTAAGAATTTAATTAATTGTATTTGGTGTGAAAATTTTTTTTTTTTTACTCCTTTGCTTTTAAGATGTATATTAAGGAAATATTTTAAAATAATATTTTGATAAGATAGATAATAGACAAGATAGATAATATTCTTCGTTTATATTGTTTCCGAGCAAATTCACGATTTATTTATTAAATTTTAAATATTAATTATTAAATTACATTATTAAATCTTATTATATAATGGATAATATGCATTTTTCTTACCGATCCTGGACTGGCGTAAACAGGTTCCATACACTGTTCTCTGTTCTTTAACGAAATACCAGAACTTAAATTATCATATCCTCTGTTTGGTTTCAACGATCTACTGAAATCAGGTGTCCTTTTGGGGTCGTTTTTCCCCTGCAGTCGATAATTAAAAATTTTGTATTAATATTGAAATTGAATTTTCCAATAGTATGCTTAATATTTGAATAATCAAAACTTCAAGCATCGTGCAAAAAATAGAATAGGAAAAAAAACAAGAAAAAAAGTAAAAGCGATATTTACTTGATGGGTTGCTTTTAGCTTCTTTACCTGCATGAGGTTAGGACTAGAAATCGAGCGTTTAAGTCCCGAGTTCATATTCGAATTTTCGGGCTTTAATGGCACAGCGTAAATCTTCTTATCGTCAATATCCATAGATTGCGAGGTTGGAGGTTCTATTTTCGATTGATCTACTCTTTTTCTCAGTTCTTGAATATTTTCTTTGTCGCGACTATCAATTGATAAAATATTATTGACTCGTTAAGAAACAAAAAATAGCTATAAGTCATTATTTTACATACTTTATATATTGCTCTCGATGCTCAATTTCTTTCTTACGTTGTAATTGCAAACCCGATAAATCTGGATATATTCGTGCCTGCTCTTTTCTTCCTTTTAGTATTGTTTTCTAAAACAAATATCAAATATGTTATAATTAATCAATTATGCAATCAAATCACACATAAACACACACACACACACACACACACAATCTACAAGTGCCACATAAATAAATATTCTAAGATTGTAAATCGATTTACAAAAACTTAAAAACAAATTCTTTACAGATGTGTTCAATATAATGTCGCTAATTATATTTTATTTATCACATAATATAATATAAACGTTGTTTTATATTATTTAAAATAGTTGCATAATGTTTACACAGAACAATTAGTATTAAAATTAAGACTTAATACATTTTTTTTCAGTTCTTTCAGTAATTTCAGTTCCAATTCTACTGAGCTAAAGACGAGTTATTAAAGATGCATTTATCGACATTTACATTATTAATAATTGTATTCCATAACTTTCATAAATTTATTTTTATTTTTTCATTTTTCCAATTTTCCTAGACTTTGTAAAAGTATCATACGTACGTGTTTTTTGTAAATTGATACATTTCAGAATCAGATTTCATATCCGTAATGATTTCTAAGATTTTTCGCGTCGTTTCAAAATTAACCATACGATTCTGTATACGCAATTAATTCTTTTGCTGTTAGGCAACAAAT
The DNA here is from genome assembly GCF_000503995.2 of Ceratosolen solmsi marchali. Classification (NCBI taxonomy): domain Eukaryota; kingdom Metazoa; phylum Arthropoda; class Insecta; order Hymenoptera; family Agaonidae; genus Ceratosolen; species Ceratosolen solmsi. The sequence continues at coordinate 3,198,955 of NW_011948414.1, read as the reverse complement.
TACATTATTATCTTAAACGATTTATAATAAATAAATCCTTTCTTCTTTTAGCTATTTCAACAAATATTCTCCTCTTGCTACTCGTCACTCATGTCAATTAGGAATTCACCTTTACCTTCCCTTGTCCTTGTGATTTTTGATATCGACTTGCATACCGTTTGTCTATAAATCTTGCGCATTTTGTGAAATATGTGCTAACAAGAGTGTACTTCTCGATACATTTTCTCCCTATTGTTACAAGTTAATTATGTAAGATAATCATTTTACTAATATTTAACATCATTATTGCCAGTCTGTGAACTAAAGCGTATAGAATCCTTTGGGAATGAGATACTAATTGAAGTGTATAGATGTAAGAATATTAAAGAAAATTGTTTATATGTCCTCGTTAAAGATTTCTTTCATAATCATACTTCCTCTTGCCACTTAAGAATTAAAATTAAAAAAATACAATATAAATGTAGTTAAAATTGAATCGATCTTATAAGAACTCGAGATCATGTGAAATTTTGAAAAATCTTAATTTCAAAAATAGTAGAATTTAACTTTTGCGATCAATCTGGAATTTAATTTTTTTACATGTTCTTAGTAGTAGTTACAATAATACGCAATCAAGATACAAATATTTCGTCAGATTAATATTTTAACTTTAATATATTAAAATATATCATTTATAAATATAAATTTTAAATGCATTTTGTACATTATGAACAAAAATGAATTTTTATTAAAAAAAAAAAAAAATATATATATATATATATATATATATATATATATATATATACACATTTATTTATTTCGTTTACATTCTAAAAATTACTTAAAGTTTAAGTATAAACACACACGCGCGCACCCCCCCCCGCCACACGCACCACTATTTACATAAATGACAAAATGCACTAAATTTTGGAAGCGAAATATTTTTAGATTATTAGAGAAAAATGGATTTTGCAGTTTAATATTTGCATATTATTTATCTTACTTCTAAACGAAAGCTACACGATTGAACATTTCATAGCTACTCTCGGAATATTAATTGCTAACTTGAAAAAATAAATAAATGTAAATACTATTTCTTAGTATGCACAAGGAAAATATATTTCTTTAGGAAATTTTTATGAGATAATTATTATTATTACGGCTTATCTACAGTTTTAGATACTTAAGAATTACGAATGAAAAAAATTGATTTTCTTACACTTATTTTGAATGAGAAGTTTTGTGTTTCAAATTAAGAAATTTAAAATGAATCAAAATCTAGCTTTTTCAGATTTTTCTTTAATTACTAAAAACTTTAAAATAAAATTTCTCACTATTTTTAATTTCAAAATTGTCAAAATATAATACAAGTCTACATTTTTTCTCGATACTTTCCTAACGGCTACTGTATTTAAAAATCACCATATTACGACTGCTATTACGACCATATTTACAAAACAAATAAATTTATAAAACATAAAAATTTTACCACCTCTTGTCTCGATTTTCTCAGAGTGTCGCTTTGTTCTCGAGACCATCCGTCAAAATAATTTTTCTCATGCTGCAAACAGGATCGCTGCACTTCGGTAAAGTTCTTTTGCAAATCTTTTGCATCGGACAATTTGTGATCAAGATTCGGCTTATTGCTACGATCGACGGGTGGTTTTAATGGTAGCTTTGTACATGATTCCATTGGTATTTTATCAAGTACAATTTTCACCTGTTTCATGTTATTGTTGCGTAGAAGCCGCGAGTCATTAGCCATGACCTCAGATTTGCTAGAGAAGTTATCTGTCGAGTTGCTTGGGTCTCGATTATTTTCATTATGAAGCCTCAACGTATTCGCGTCGTTCTTGCTCTGTAAATGTGTAAAGCTTTTTACTTCATGCGCTCGGTAATAGGGAGAAGAAAATATACTTTACTACATATATTATAAATTTTAAATATTCTACAGTAATTGAATGTAGGGAATGTAAATTTTTTTTCCGAAAAATAGATCAACCTTGACGACAATGAATACATTTACATATTGAATAGGAAATTTTTTTTATATTCCACTTCTGCAGATTCAAATACAATTTATAAAATTGCATAAAAGTAAAGAAAAAATTAATTTAAGAGCGAATAAATTTAATCAATAAATAATATATAAGACATAACTTACAGCTTCAAAATTTGATGGTAAAAATTGCTTAACTTTTACACCAGGTGGGTGTATAGTAGATAATATTGGAGATAACTTTTCAGTAGATGAAATGGAATTGTAACTTTTACGATCAGATATGTTATCCAATATATCCTTCAAAAAATTAAAATTTATTACATTATTATTTTTAGTTTACATTACAATTTACATTAGCAATTGTAAAGTGTTTAAAAGAATTACAAACAATTATAAATGTTATCGTATAAAATTGTGTTAAAGTTATGCATACAAAATGAATTAAATATTAAAATAATACTTATACATGATAATTTTTGTTGCATGGATACATAATTTCATTAAATTGTAATTTTAATGAGAATAATAATATTTTATATGTTTTGTATTTACATTCAATTCTTATATAATTAAACATAATTCTGTTGAACATTTAATTATTTTTTTCATGCAAGGTTATCAAGAAATATTAAAAAAAGTAAATCAAAGATTAATTATTATTATAAAAATAATTACACCCAAACATTGTATTCATATAATGTAAATATACAAAATTGTGTGATTTTAATTTAAAATTAATGCCTGAAATTATCAACATACATAGACAAGTTAATCTCATATTAAATGAAGAGAATTAAAATAATTTTGCAAAATTTATAATAAATAATGTTCAATTGTATATTTGGGACTTTATAGTTTCTCGAAAAAATAAATATAAAACTTACATTTATCATAGCAGATTCTTTTGCGGTGCGATGTTTAATCATCGATGGACAACATTTTTTCCACTCTTGAAAACCTCCTTTTAAAATAACGAATCTTTTTGGAAATATATTCCATTTCTCTAAAAATTTTTTTAATAATTGTACAGAACTACTATTTTTCTTAATGCCAAAGGAAGAGTTTGAAGCAACTAAGGCAACGATATGAACAGATTTTTCATTAAAATGTTCTATTACATTTTTAACATCAAGTGCCAGAAAATTATAATGTTCTTGTACTATACTGAAAATAATATGATAATATGAAACTAAGAATAATTTAAATAAGTATCATTTTAATTAAAAATAATGCTATTTGAATTCCATTCAATTTAATACACGTACTTAATACATTTAATACATCAATATACTCAACTTAAAGAAAAATTTCTTTTGTTTATTTTAATTATTAACAATTTTTATAGATAGATAGTGGAGTAATTGATTTGTATTTAATTTATATTGAATTTATATTACATGAAGCTATTCATTATTTCATAAAATACTCTATATTAATATAAACGCTTACTCTAATTCTAATATATCGATTGGAATGTTAATCAAACTGTCTTGGAATGCTAGTGTTGATTCTAAATAATCTTTTTTACTTCTTATGTCAACTATAAGTAATCTTTTTTTATTATGTTTTCTCTCCTCATTCAGAATTTGGAGTAATTCGTTACAAGTGATTTCATCGTTTTCCTTTGGCTGTGGCTCATCATCCGGAACATCCGGAAGATTAAGAAAATTATCATTGTTATGCTTCGAACTTGCATTCACAGTAGCTTTAGAATTAATGCTTTTTGTTTGTATCTTGTCTTTAAATCTCTGCATCTGTTTATTAATATTTTCAATCTGTATATAAACAGTGAAATAAATAGTTAATATAATCATTATAATTACATTATTATCAATAATAATTAAACGAATAAGTCAGACATATTATCTGTATCTATGTATGTGCCTAAGAGATACGAGATAAAGAATAAGGAAGGAATATATCTTACATTGTTTAATGAAATATATTTATCCAGGATTTCTTTATTCATCTTTTGTTTCTTTAACCATTCGACACACTTTATATATTTTAAGCAATAGATATAACTGTTTTCACTTAAACCATCCAGTGCTTTGGTGTATAAAGAATTTAATTTCAATATTAATATTTCTGGTTTCCAGTCAGTAAATTTCATTATTGCTAATACATTTAATTTCATCAATTCATCATTCATTTCCATTCTTGTTATTATTTATAATAATAATGGTCAAATCACCTAAATAACATAAAATAAAAGATTATTAATTCACTGTATTTGTTTAATTATCAAATCCTATGGTTCTTATAAAAATTTATATTATTAAAACCACAAATAATGTACCGTTAACATTAGATGATTCTCAAATTATACATTGATAAATTAATCAACGATTAATTAACAGTTACAAATAATTGTTAAATTTAATATTAATTTAAATTGAAATATTTAATTAATATAAATAACTAATATAAATTAATGGCAAAAATAAGCAAAATATAGTATGCATCAATTTAAAAAGAAATATTAATCGCATAACTTTACTTATGCATTAATAAATGATTCGATCGAGTTATTTCTTATATTTTCTAGGAATTCTATAATTTTACGTATAATAATTTCTTATTACTGAATGTAATGCATAAAGTTTGTTAAGAGAAATATAAAGCGTTATGAAATGTCTGTAGGTAAAAATAAAATGATAATGATATTTCGAATATGAAATAAGACGATTCAATAGAGTCGAATGATTTTATACGATATAAAATACAAAGTAAAAATAAATTTAATGAAAAAGTATATTGAAAATTATAAAAGAGAATTATGTTTATTATAGCGCGTTTTTAAAATAAAATTTCAAAAGAAATTTGAAACAATAATCGCTAAAGATTTGTGTGATTGTTTTGACAGAATGTCTAAAATAGCATACATTAACAGTATATTGGACTGAACAGAAAGATTTAAAAATTAAGTCAAACAGCCAACTGTTATTATTACACATTGTTCGTATAAATAATCTTTGAAACATAATAAAGTATCATGATAATAATGTCGAATAATTTTAAAATGTAATGAATTTGTCATTTTTAATTGCTATTGTCAAACATAACCTAGGAACGCCTATCCCTTTTTATGAGAATGTTTACATTACATTTTTTCTTTATAGTGTGAAAAATAATTAAATAAAGAGCAAACTTACAGTGTGAAAGTAGAAAATCATTTGTTCACATTATCAATACCCTTGTAGATTCAAATGTCTATAAAAACAAGCAAACCATTTTGAAATCGTGTAGAGGTGCAAAAATAGTAAGTCGACTAACGTCATTAATCTCGTTATCGCATTAAAATACTATAAATACAGTATTTCCCAGCTTTAGTATTCTTACTAAGGGAAAGTGAAGGGCATTAAAAATTAGTTAAAGGAAAAAAAAAAAATATATATATATGTGTGTGTGTGTGTGTGTGCGTGTGTGTGCGTGTGTGTGTTGTAATATGCGGGCGTGCGCGCGTGTGTGTGCGTGCGTGGGTTTGTGTACTCACGTTCTTGGTAAAACGTGAAAGATTGACTATGAGCGACAGATCAGAGCAGGCGGATTAAACTTGAGAGCAAAAACTAAAAGGGGCAGCTGAGAAAATAGAAAAGAATAGATCAAGATTCACATTAGATGTGGAAATGAATTATCATCACGTTATTAGGAAGCGAACGGAAGCAGACGTTCATATGGGATATAACAATTACTCGTTATATCGATAGATGAAAATAGACAATTTATTGAAAGATGCAGCAATTAAGAATTGATTTTACGTTGTGACATTTTTACATTATGATACAGTGAATGCATCTCGGAGCGTGCAATTTTTGGATATTTTGCCGAGTCGAACCGGTAGAATGCTGAGCATGATTTTACTTTCACGATAATAGACAATAATTCGAATACGAACGCAATAGATCCAAGTGATATTTAAATAATTATAAATGCTCTTTTACAGCTAGTATAGATGCGTACGCATGCATGAGTGTGGGCATATATATATATATATATATATATATATATCAGGGCACGACAGCACAAACGCAAATGTACGCGAAACCTATACATTTCATAAATACAATGCTCGTACTTTATACTAATAGTTTGCTAAGTAAGCTACGTCAAATTTGCATATAAAATATAAAGAATGCGCATAGGAATTTGGCATCGTATACTTACTTATTTTCCCTATCATACACAATAGAAATGTCCACACGCATACTCTTAGCCTTACGCTGTTCTTTGTGTTTGTTTCCAAAGTCTCAACATGGCCGATACATTTTGTCGTCACCGTGAATGGCCCGAATCGCCTTCCTATCTATCATGCAGACGGATATTATTATCCCTTGTCTTCGTAGCACTTTAAACTCTCACTCAACAAACTCGCCAATATTAAAATACAATGTCGCGTGCAGCGAACGTTAATTTTTTTTTTTATTTTTATTATTATTTTTGTTTTTTATTGTCAACAAACTACAATATTATACGATATTTAAAAAAAAAAAAGCGAAATTTTTTTTTTTTTTTTTTGTTTTTTTGTTTCATACACTCAAGTATAGTATACGACTCGAAAATTATGCTCCCCGACAACAATAAAGTTAAATGCAATTTTTATAGCCAATCCGCATAGCTCTCTCTCTCTCTCTATTATGCATCCAACTCCAAACTGATAAGTAAATTGTCAGCCTTCCTTAGCGCAACTCACTACGTGGCTCGAAAAGCGCATATCATGTGGTGGGGTGTCTTATATACATCACCACTCGCCACTCACCGCTCTCACCTTCTTTCATCTTCTTTTCGCTTCTCCTGAGTCCCAAAATTCGAGGATTACAAGCCGACACGTTAGGTTTGCTATGCGGGGCCGCTTTAGCCGCTTTAGCCGCTCGTCCGCTCATACGCTAAATCCTCAAGTCTAATATAAATAGGAAAATATACTCATCGAGCCTATCTCGGCCTAGCCCGTAATTTTTCCGAAGATAAAAAGAATAAGGTTGCCGCAACGCGAGGATCTCGCGTTCATTATAAAGGGACAATAAAAGTTACGGAGATATTTATTGAGATCTGAGGCGATGTAAGAATCCTGGGGCTTTCGAGCTTTTTTTTACCATTGCAAACCCCCTCCCCCCTCCCTCTCACTCTCTCTCTCTCTCTCTCTCTCTCTCCCCATCCCTGTTACCCTCCATCCACTCCCATCCACTCCCATTCACCTACTGCGTGATTGCCGCTAAGAATACGCTGTATTAAAGAGGAATAATGCCTCGTAGTTTGTTACGGCCTCCTTTTCTCTCTCCATAAATTCGCTCATTTACCCTTTTGCTTATTATTTAATTTACTTGCGATCATCCAAATCATGTGTCTCTATAGATTTAAAAAAAAAAATAAAAAATAGCGCTCTTTCACGATATGCTTATGGAACGCGAGTAGGCGATGTCCGATTAGGTTGTATTGTCGCATAAATACACAGCGCCGTTGTATTTGCACGAATATGCTTTTGGTTTGCGGCTCGGCAAGTTGTTATGTGCATGGGAATGATCACGTGGATCTTGAATTGAAAATCAGTAATATTTCTTTATTTTATAAAAATAATAATTCCGACGAGTATATTAAATTTTAATCCCGTTATAATAGTAATGTTATTGTAAATTTGTTAAGCCATTAATTGCGCGAATCACTTGGATAACTTTACAATCTTACATTTCAATATTAGGTTATGGTTCTGAACCATCATTTATTTCAAATAATGCAAATGATTTTTTTCAATAGTTTCCCTTCCGAGTATTATGTATTGCTATATTCTTTTAACAAATCGGGTCCATGTACGAGTAGATTGCATGAAAAATTTTGTTATCGAAAAATTATGAAATTTTTATTTATATTATAATCAATATTATAAGCGATGTGTTTAATTGAACAATTGTTATTAGATTAAAGTTTGGAGAAAAGTTACCAAATAAAAGTACTTAGGCATTAAGTATTGGAGCGAGTTCGATCGATGAATTATGGTTGTCTTTACGTGTAACAATTGTGGTGATTCGCTTCAAAAACCAAAGGTTGCCAAACATTATCAGTTTCAATGTCGTAATCCTGTGTTTGTCACTTGTGTGGATTGTCTCAAAGATTTTCGGTAAGTCAAGAGACGAATGACTATTTTATGAAAATAAAAATCTTCCAACTACCTTCAACGATGCACACGATATTAATATTAAAAACAAAATTTTATTTTATTATCCATTTTTTTTTTTTTTAATTCCAATGCATCGTCCTATGAAGAAGCATTGTTTCCATTATTTCAATCGGTTATTTCTCAAATTTTCTCTTAAAGTTTAAATTGTTATATGTGGATGAAACATTGGAATATACTATCCGGCAATTTTAAATTAATAATAAAGAAATTCAGAGCAAAGCTATCAATTTTATTGGCTTTAATATTGGGGAACGTTAATTTAAATGTTAATTTGAATAAATATTTTGATAGCGACCAGGAATACGTTGCCCATACTAAATGTGTCAGCGAAAACGAACGTTATGGCGGCAAAGATTACGTACCGACAAAAAATTCAAATAAAGGAGAAAGGAAGCAGCAAGCCTGGTTAAATATTGTTCAAAATGTATTAAACAATTCTAAACATTTGACGGTATCGGAGAGAAATATTTTGAGCTCGATATCAAAGTACGATAATATTCCTAGAAAGAAACCAAAATTCATGAATTTCATTCGAAGTATGACCAGTAACAGAGCTAATATGTCGGTAGTTGAAAGCGTTTGGGATATAATGGAAAATGCTTTTAAGGAAGCAACAGCCGATGTAAACGACGACATACAAAAACTTGAAAAACGTAAGTATTTGTAAATTTATGAAAATAAAAAATTCAATACCAATCGTATGTGTTTGATATAATTTTCTCTTTTAGAAAATGTGATCGTGGAAGAGAATCAAAATAATTCTAATATTTTTAAAGAAAATGACAATGCAGAAGATTTAACAGAGAAAAAAAATAGTAAAAAGTCTAAAAAGAGGTTATTAGAAACCGATGAGAATGAAAACAATCATCAAAGTGATAAAAGAAGTAAAAATAATGTAATTAATACAGTGACGGAGAATAATATTACCGAAGATAGTGTTAGTAAATTTAGTTGGAAGAATGTCATTTTAGATACTGTTGCGATAAAAGGTAAAATTTCCTTAAAAAAGCTTCGAAAAAAAGTTGTAGCTCAGTATTTGGCTGACTTTCCAGACGCTACATTGGAGAAAGCAACTTCGAAATTTGAAAAGAAACTTATCAAAGTATCTGGTATTTTAATCGACGACGACAAAGTTAAATTGTTATAAGTTATATTAGTTCATACTGCTAAATTATTACCTTTAAGAATTCTCGTACGAATTTTGTAAGATACAATATATTTCGTTAGAAATAAAATCAATTTTTTTATGTTGTTAATCTAGTACATAGTACATAATAATTATTATCTACCTTGTAATTGCTCCTAATGTAAAATCTTCCGTAAGTATATAAAAATTCAATGTTGATTGGTTTTGCTAATTTTTGCTCACTAAAGAAACAAAAGTTTTTGTAAATAATTTAAAAAAAAAAAAAAAAAAAAAAAATATATATATATATATAGTTATCCCAGTTGCCAAGAATTTATAATAATAAGACTTCGAAATTCATTAGTAATTTTTTTTCTTCTTTCTTTTATCAATGATTAACAATAGAAATACAATCACTTTTATCGCGCGAATACTAAGTGGAAAAACGTATTTGTACAGGACGAGTTTTAATTTAAGAAAAAATTGAATTTCCCGCTGAAATTTTACTCAACATGGCTACAGGGATTTGTCAATTTAATATTGTATTTCTTCTTTTCCTAATATAGAAAACCCAACGAGTTTTTATAACGTTATGCAGTTACCCTCTCTTTATAATTGTGCTTAATATTTTGCGAATGTTGTGTGGGTTTCTACAAACTATTACATAATACATTATCGAGATTGTGCTGCAAAGTAAATGTAAGAGAAAAAAACAAAGTTTAACCAAAATCACGATTTTGTTGTCGTTGTGTTTGTTTATATTTTTATTCATTGGCTTTATTTTCTATTAAAGAGAAACTAGATTATGTGTTATCGGAATAAAGCGCACCATTTTAGTCCAAATATACAAACAAAATTACTTAACTTGCATAGTGAATATTGTTTGTGTTGGGAAATATTCCCTACCATTGGAGCAGCTGTTGCTATAATAATTTTATCAACCGAAAAAAGACTATAAATGTCAGCAAACAATGAATTTAAGTAAATAAATAATAGTATATATTTAATTGGCCAGCTAGCAATAGACATTAACAATATTGTTCATTTAATTGATGCGAATTTCGATATTGTTGAGATATATAATTTTTATATTTTTATTTTAGATCGGTTGCATATTACATGCTCTCGATGCAAATACCATTTCAGCCAAAGAGGCTACGATCTTTTATAAAATGATATTAGACTTTGAGCAGCGGAAGACTGGAAGAAAACTGAAATACTACATAGATTTTCTTTATTATCAAAATGCTACAAGCCGTTAGATTGTTAACAGAAATGGCAAGAACGTCGGATGATAGATCTCGTGGAGACGGTGGATCCAACTCTGATGCTCAAGCTGTCTCATCCGCTAACGAAGGTGATCTATTATAATTATACGTGTCAAGTATACGTTTTGCACGCCGATCAAAATTTCTCTTAATTCTTTTTCTTATTTGTACCATTAATAAAAATATTAATATTAAAAAAAAATTATAGAATCATGTAAAATTATATCTTATACGATAATTATCCATTTCGTTATAATTTTATTTTTTAAATTTAATTTCTTACCGTATAGCTTTTGTATTTTACTATCAATATGTATATATATATATATATATATATATATATATATATATATATATGTTAAAAAATTCTACAAATATTTACAAACAATTAGAAATTTCATAGATTATTTTAACAATATTACATATCGTAATATCATTTTAAAAAGTTTTGAATTTTGTTTCAAATAAGTTGTTTGTTTTAAATTAGCATTGTATAAGGTTTGTTTAATAGAACAGAAGCAAATCATTCAATGCTAAACAATAAATGGCATTTCCTTTGATTAAAATTATCTTTACGAAGAATTGTATTTGCATATAGAAAATCCCTCGCATCCTGTAATATTCCTCTCAAATTATTTGATTAAAATTTAAACTACTGAAAATTGAACGATATCAAACTCCATATGGTGTTTGTATAATTTATTTCCCGCATTTTATACGGAGGGGAATAATTATTAAAATTAATTATAATAAATTTGTTTTCCTTATGAAAACGTGTTTGTACTTAATGTTTATTTAAACGTTACAATGGAATAATAGTGGATGAGTAAACAAACACAATATCCCTATAATTTATAATGTGCCTATCTATATTTGGAATATCAAAGGAAATTGTGGCAACTTACAACATTCATAACAATTCTACCTTCGTTTGAATTTGCAAAATAATCGCATACGTGAATATGAATTTTCATCGATTTTTGTAAATTGCCAGCTGGTGGTGGTGCTCCGGTGCTTTTTCGAGAGATCCATAAGAACGGCTGGCTTCGACGCACCGACACAGGCCACAAACCCGACAAGGACACGTTACGGTGCTGGGTGGCATTTTGCGTTCACGACGATGCCGAGCCCCGCTTCGAGGGTTTCCTCGACCAGAAGCAAGCCAGTTCCCACGTCCCATTATGGAGCCAATCATTGAGGAACGCCTTGCACCTCTCGCCAACGCTCTGCGCCACCTCCAAGAACGACTACGAGTTCTGCGTGAACTTCAGCGACGATCGAATATTGCGTCTCGCTGCACCGACTTATCAAGCTATGCTCGATTGGGTGCAGGTCGTCACGAGGAAGCTCACCGACATGAAGGTCCTCCGACCCAAGGAAAACCTGTACTCGAAGGGCCCCGAAAGGATAGCCACGAGAGATCCCACGAGTCCACTGCCACCACCACCAAACCTGGTGAGGCCGCCCTCGGTTCTTCAGCCTCGTTATTATAATTAATGCTCCCTCGATATCCTACCTCTTGTTTCTCCTTACTTTTTGCTTTTCTTTCATACTCAATTAACGACTCCGATTATTTATTTGATATTATTCAGAATTTCGCTATTTCCCTTTAACGCAATCCTCCGATTTTTACTGGCAAGTTCGATCAAATTATAATATTAACACACGAAACCAATATTATTATCGACAGCCAAAGCACGGCTCCAGCTTCTTAAATATACAGTTTTCACTAGCGATTGGTAAATGAAGAGAAAGTACCAATGCGTGTTAATGTTGTGCTCAGGGAGCCTTGAACGCGCGAGCAGCTTCGAGCTCGTCGTCGCCATCGACTTCTAGTGCACCAACCGTCTTCACCTTCGATGACATGGCCACGGAGGAAAGAAGGACGAGCACGAGACTGCCGACGCGCTCAGCCCCACCGGTACCACCTAGTCCTCGATTACCGAGCAGCGCAGCGTCGACATCGACAACGGCACCGGCATTGGGTGCGGGTGCACTGGCTACGGCAACGGCAACGGCGGACATCGACAACGGCACCGGCATTGGGTGCGGGTGCACTGGCTACGGCAACGGCTACGGCTACGGCTACGGCTACGGCTACGGCTACGGCTACGTCTACGTCTACGGCTACGGCTACGGTTACGGCTACGGGTATGGTAACTAGTAATGCCAGTACCGATGGCAATTCTAGCTACGAGAGTGTTTTTCTTGCATCGTCGACTTATCCGCAGAACGTAGAATCTGCGAGGGCGAGCAACGCATCTACCAGCAGGTGAATATCTCCCTTGCGTTTGACATATCATCGGAATCTCACGACTTTTTCTAATAGCATTTAAACGGCACAAGTAGCTATAACTAGTAGTCTTTACGCGTATTCCTGCCTGCTCGGATACGTTACTTTTTCAAGGCCACTCAAGCAGATTTAGGAGAGTAACGTTCAGCTCTGGAATCCTTCCAGATCGCAGAGTTCGAGCGACGAGGGCGAGCAGTACGCCGTTCTCATCCAATGCCGTAGCACGGAGATGGGTGCTAGCGGCGCAGCGTCGACATCGGCCAACTTTGCCAATTTCGCCAGCGTCTCCAGCACCGCCAGCACCGCCAGCACCGCCAGCACCGCCAGTACCGCCATTACCGCCATTACCGCGAGTACCGCCAGTACCGCCAGTATCGCCAGCACGGCCAGCACGGCCAGCACCGCTAGCACCGCTAGCACCAACAGCATAGCTAGCGGTAGTCAAGTCCGTCAAGCGCGGACCCAGTTAACTTTGCGGGAGCATCAGGTGCTACAGCTACGCAAGGAGATGAGTCATCCGGCTGGTGTGCGACTCAAGTTGGGCAGGCGGGATTGCAAGGACGGGATCGCTTTCGTCGACTGCTTCGGCGCTGTCTGGTTCGCGCTCGTTCTATTTTCTTAATATTATTATGACTTGCACGAGTATTTCCGATTATATTCTTTATTATTTACCTTATTCTTACGAATATCTCGAGTGTTGGCTTTGACGCCGTGAATGTGCGAGATTTCGATGACGATAATATACGGCATTGAGAACATAGTTGCCGCCACATAATCTAACGTCTAATTAAAATTTACAGGTTTTTGTTTTTACTTTAATAAAGTTCAACAAAATATTTTCTTACAATTATATTGCTTCAAGTAAACATTGAAACATCATGAATCACACGATAATTTTAATTTTTCAATTGCAGGATAGGAGGGTGGAAGCAGAAGGAGCATCCTTTACTCTACAATGTATTACACATTGGAGATTTAGTATTAAGCATAGCCGGAATTTCATTAAATGGCGCAAGTTCAGTCAGAGATATATTAAAAAATTATACATATCCTCGTGTAAGTAAATTTACATTTACAACATTACATAAATAATATAGCCCATGTTAATATTTTTCATTAATTTGGTTATGGCATTAATTATTCTTATCGAGAAAGGAAAGCATATGCAGACTATCGGTAAAGAAGAAAAATTTTCAAACAAAAAAAAAAAAAAAAAAAAAAATAATAATTTGTTGAAAGTAACCGTATCAATTAAAAAATGATTAATTCGTGCTTATTTTAAAGGAAGCCACATTTTTAATCCATAGAATTTGATGTGGCTGTGAATATTCTATTGTGCCGTTTTTCAAATATTATAGACATTAAGAATAAAAATTGGGCATTACCGATCATCAAATGTACTTCACTTCTATTCATTTATATATCAGGTGGAAATGATAGTTAGAAGATTACCGCACGGACGCGTCACGACCCTGACCCGTCGAACAGAATCCGAAAATTTTGGTCTCGAGGTCGGCCCCGCAAACGAAATCCTTTCCGTCTCGACGAGTGCCCAGATTCTCGGGCTCTCAGCCTTTGCGAATCCTGCGGATCCGAGCACAGACGTCGGCACGACGGTCAACTGGATGCTGACGGAAGTTAATAACCGTCCAGTGAATATTTACGAGGGATGCGCGCGCGAACGCATGAACGCCCGGGGACGTGACGTGTCTGTTGTCCTGCAGCCGTCGGATCTCATTACTGCTATTAAGAAGAAACTACGTACCGTCCGCAGCTACAAGAGCTACATCCTACAGTGAGCCAGACTCCAGTCTCGGCTCAGCAAATCAAATCCCCGAAAATGTATGCTAATGTCGAATTTTTTCAATTTACAACTTACGGGGGATCGTTTGTGCTTGTCCAATGCTGTATTAAACAGAATTAGTATTATTAAGAACAGGCGTGTTTGCTGTCTCGCTTCTCTATTAGTATTGGCAACAATATTGACATGTCTGAATTAAGATACTAATTTCAGAAGATTATTGTATTTTACAATGTGATGAGGAACGGCGCCGTAGACTTAATTAAGGTCGTAATGTAAAATTACGTTGATCAATACTCTGTTGGGCAACCGCAATTTTCCCCTTAAATCCTGTAACTATCGGAATATATTAAAAGATGCACTATCGCTATAATGGAAAACGCACTAGGTTCATCGTCTTCTTAACATTCCACATTTATTTATTTATTTATTTATTTTGTTGTTTTTTTTTAAGTAAGTATTTGTTTCTTTTCCATTAAACTTTATACATCTAGAATATTTATACTATTCCATAAAATAATACGATTAATAAATTGCTTTAAGGCTTATTATATATAGCCTTTTATAAGTGTACTTAGCTTATTTATGATGAAGCGAAATTGTTGCATTTATAATGGAAATAGCAGGAGGCCTTTTGCATTTATATTAATTTAAACTATTTTATATGTTTGCAGGTATATTTCATATGTAGAAAAGTGTTTGTTCATCCTATTGTATATTAACACCAAAAATTATATCAAAGAACATTGATAATGTAAGTGAGAGCTGGTAAAATAGTTGGAGAAACTTCTTCGAGCGAAATTTTGTGTTTTATGATATTTTCTGATTGTAGTGAAAATTTATTTAAATTTTTGTAATTCACTGTTTTGTGTTAAATTATTGCGAGAGAATACGCGATAAAATATGTAGAACGAATAATTAGTCAACTAAATTAATATCAACTTATGTACTGTAATTACACATAAATTTTAGTATTATTTACAAAATTTGTCCCTTACATAAGACGAGAATGTTTTTGTAAGTTACATATAAGTATTCTACAGAAACTTGCGTGAAAGGAAGGAAAATATGTTATATTATTAAATCACTGTATTTTTGTTCCTTCAAGAAATTAACGCTGTCAAACATTGATAATTAAATTAACATTTGCATATAAATAGACAAAATGTGTGTATAAATGCTTATTTCTTATATTAGACGTGGATAAGTAATTTGGATAATAATTTGATAACACAAATCCTTGGATAAACTTGTAAATATTATATGATTCTCGATTTTTCAATCGACAATCTGATTAAAATCAATTATCTACTTTTTCCTCGCTTATGTTCTTTTTTTTTTTTTTTTTTTCTTTTTTAGTCTTGATAACATTCTCCTCTCTTCGTTAAAAATATCTCATTCATACATGTTATCGAACAATATTGAATTATACGTTCGAAAAGCCTGCAATTTATTTAATTTATTTTCTATGATTTTTTGATTGCTAATATAAGTAATCCAGATGACGAATACCGCATTTGAAAACCAATAGATCATTAGGAGTCTATTAGATCTTTCATCATTAGATGCATAATAGAAGCTAATTCAACGATACTTTAAGTTGAAAATTTTCATCTGGTTTTCCCAATATCATATTGGATAGTAGAAAGTATCGCTTGTATAATTAATTTGTAAAATTAATCTATAAAGCGATGACACAGCAATTACTATCAGACGCGTAATAGAGGCTTCCATTGATTTTCATCTAATATCGTCGCACGATTTATCACGTAAACATAAATTCAAATTAAATCTAAAATCTTTCTTTAATTGTACATACGAGTGTTTTGATAAATTAATTTGATTGATAAATATTGCTAAATATTACGACATTCAAACAAGCGACTAAGGTGTTTTAAATAAAATTAATTTTTTTATTCAGATTTCCACATCGTTTGACAAAAAGTTTTCAACATCACCTGAATTTTCCACCTAGCTGCACTTGATTTTTAATACTCAACACTGAACTTTCAATATTCAATTAGGCTCTAAAGTTTCAAGAACCTTTAGCGTTTTAGTTACCGTAATGTGCACATGACATTTTATCCATACTTATGATATCCATGACATTTTTCCATATTAATGTCTAATATCGTAATATCGTTGGTTAGTCCCACTAATGAAGTGGGACTTGAAATCGACAATATCAGTATGCGACACGTCATTTTCTTCGTAAAATTATTATATCGAATCTCGCATGACCCAATTAGCGATCACACATCTGCGTGAAAGATAAGTACGAGATAATAATATTGTAATGTTTCGCGCATATGCGAGCACCAATGAGCTGAGATTTGTAGAGTGCACGTGGTGATCGAGTGTAAGATATTGAAATAAATGATGGCACTGCAGCTACGTTAAATATATCTTTTAATTACATCGAAGCATAAATGCGTTTCCTAATTAAAATTATAAATTTTTCATGCAAAGTATTTCAATATTATTTTACTCGGCATAAATTAGTTTCTTAACATTATAAGTATTAAATATTAAATTAATGCAATTAATGTACTGCAGACGAAATTAAATGTTTTTTACGTTTATAATTCGAAAGATTACTCTTTTACAATTCGATTGTTGTAAAAAAATCTTGGCTTCTAATTTACTTCAAACGTGCACACAAAATGCACAAATACCAATCTAAACACTTATAATATTATAATTAATTGTATCTCTATTCGTATCAATTCAATTTATATCAATATTAATTTTATCAATGAATTTATGAATTATAATTGTACTTTTGATATTTAAACTTGTTCATTTTACTATTTACGCAAACTATAGTTTATATAAAAGAAAAGAAGAAGAAAAAAAAAAGATAAATATTATTCTCGCTATTTGAAACAATGTTGCAATTTTTTCAAAAATTGTTCTAATAACAAATTATTATTTACTAATTATTACATTCAAATTATAAGAAATTAAATGTTAGCCATTAAGGCATTAGATCGCTAAATGCATTTAACAAAACTATAATGATTAATTTGTTTAATTAGAGCTGAAATACTATTATTAATACTGAAAAATTACAATATTCAAAAATTATCATTAGTACTACATAAATCATTTTCTTTTGCTATTTTATAATAGAACAGCACAAACAAAAACAATTATTATGATTAAGTAAGTTAAAACATACGAGAAATAAATATAAATTATAAATTGAATTACATTATAAATTGAACAATTTAATTAATGATTTAATCTAATTTTATAGAAGTTATGTAAAGAATAAATAGATAGCGTACCTCGAGCAATGTCAATAAACGAGGTAAAATAAGTATTATTTTCCTTATATTTGCACTGGTGAAGTTGTTTATTTCTTCATTCTTTTTTTTTTTAAACGTTTTTTTTTTTTTTTTTTTTTTTTTTTTTCTTTTAACATTCGCACCATTTCTTAATCCAACCAAGATAGTTCTTATTTAGTCTGGAAATTTCCTAAAGATCAATTTTTTCAACAACAATATTATACTGTTCATTAGCCAATATACGTCACAGGGAATAAGACATTTTTGTGTCAATTTTATGAATAATTTTCGCTCCTTAATTGTTTAGCCTTAAACTCTTTATTATGAAAGTTTTTCAAAGTTGCCTCGACGAGTGAAGAAAAAATATAAAATACGCGCACCCCATGCGTAAATATAATACGTATAATAACTGTTTTTAATTTACCGACACTTATGTCCATTTATAATATTGAAATTTGCTCATTAATATTTAATAACATTTTTTATTAATCAATATTTATTGACGCAATCATAATCCAAGGTTTATATTTTCATAGTCCGCTTTATTATTAAGTATTTTTGTAAAAAATTTTTTTCGCCTGATAAAAATGTATTCTTTATATCGGCGCTGATTATGATAATCCGATTCACAATTTTATACAAAAGTTTTTAACTTGTATTATTCAACAAGATATGTAACACACTAATCTCATGAATTGTAAAATCTAATATTCAGGTTATATTCAAATCCCTTAAATAGATGATACATATTTCAAAATATACCTGCTTCATATAAAAATGACTTTTCTCTTTCGTCTAAATTAATATAAATAGAAATTTCTAAATTTAAGTCTATTAAATGTAGTAGTAAGTAAAGTTTTAAGATAGCTCCAGCCACTGGTGAAAATTTAAATTTAAAAAAAAAAAAAAAAAAAAAAAATAAAATTACATTACTCTGTCAAACGTATTATTATTGTACATTATTATTTTGCTTAACAACTTAAAAAGGAAAATTGACTTTATTATCCTAAAAATAACTGAGAATCGATTGGAAAAAAACCATTTAAACGTAATTTTATTTATTTATTTATTTATTTATTATTATTATTATTATTATATATCTATATATCTAGATATATATATATATATATATATATATATATATATATATATATGTATATATGTACATTTTTTTTTTTAGTTAATAACTATGCGAACTCGGATATATAAATTTTTGAAATAACAGGTTATTAAGGTAGGCTTACCTTGGAGAATATCCTATGTAAATTTGTGATTACTGTAGAAAATAATTTTGAAAAATATGGCATTATAGTTAAGTATGGCAATTGAAACAAGGCTATTCGACGTCAATTTGGCGTTTTATTTTATTTTTCAAATGATACAGTTTTTGATGTTGCTTTTTACGAATTATGCTAACTGACGATTAAAAGTCGGGATGTGGGGGTGTGAGGAGGAGATAAATAATTAGGCTAAAGAGGTATATTAGATGCACACAACCGGTTTTATTGTCCAAGGTACAGCGATCGAGAGCGGATCAACTGGAAACTCGTCTGTTCTCACGCTGGAATGACTACGGAGGAGCTACGGAGGCTCGGGACCTCCGCTTTTCCTCGTCTCTTCTACAGTCCCATCGCATCGAAAGAGGGTTTATTTCTTGTCCGAAACTAGTCGTAATTTTTTTCAAAACTATTTGGTAATGCAATCACTTTCGCTCCAGCTACACCAATAAATTATGTCCAAAACTTGACCCTATTCATTGGAACGTCATTGATTTTGGTAAATTTCGTTTCATTAAGATTATAATA
Source organism: Ceratosolen solmsi marchali (assembly GCF_000503995.2). Taxonomy (NCBI): domain Eukaryota; kingdom Metazoa; phylum Arthropoda; class Insecta; order Hymenoptera; family Agaonidae; genus Ceratosolen; species Ceratosolen solmsi. Next base: position 3,179,219 of record NW_011948414.1, on the reverse strand, counting down.
TTTAAATTTATTATCATTTCATGGTATCGTAACGAATGGTAAGGAATAAGGGATTTAACCGAGGACTATAAGGCTTTCTTGAATGAGTCGCTTTGAAGCAGAAATGTGCTCGACGTTTCGCTCTATGCGTACATACGCGGATTATAATTTTATAAATAAATACGTTGTGACAAGTACGACACGCAGTGGTTTCATGAGCAATTTAAACATTTTGATACTGCATACGGTATTTCAAGCGCTATGTGTAATAATGTTGAACGGATCGACCGGCCAGTAAAGGATTGTAGGAATTTTATTTGTTTCTAATTATAAACCGCGCGATAAGACTGAAATATTTAATAAGGAATTGTTCGAACATGGGTGTGAAATTTATGTCATGTGTAAAAAATAATTGGGTTTTATATTTATAATATATAGCATTGACATGATTATGAAATTTGCGTAGAATGTAAGTAATTGTGAGGATCTAGAATAATGTATAATGAATTGGTCAAGCGACAGATGATGTAATTTCTTCGATAATATTTTTTTTTATACTTTTTACTCCGATCAATATTCTTACAAAACAATTTGAGCTTTTATATATATATTTTTCAAGTGTCACATCAATACATTAATTAATTTAGTTATGAGTACCTTACTGTAGAGTAATACCAGAAATAAGAAAGTATTAGGTAGTAACCCTTTTTACACTTTCTATAGTTACTAAATCTACTAAACGATTTTTTCTTTTTCTTTCTTTTTTTTTTTTTTTTCTTTTTCATATATAACAGTAATTTGCACTTGGATTTAGTTTTGTTATTTGAAGGAAGACAATTGAAAGCAAAAATACATAACATATGGCGTACTTATATACCATAATAAAACAATCAAGTTGTTATTATGTAATGTCTCTTGGTTTCTTGATTTTAATAACATGCAGTGTTTTAAACACAAGTTGTTTTTATAATTTCCGTTTGAAAATTTACTCAAGAATTTAAAAGCATATATTCGTCGAGTCTTTACGTTCTTTCTTATTGTAATAAAACTACTTAAACTCCTTTCCATCATGATTAATGAAAAATTCCAAGGCAATTATATAACAGATTGACTTCTTACAGAATATCATATTGAAATTATTTAATTCTAAATTTACTAATATTTTTTAACTAGTGTTATTATGTATTAATTTGCAGTTAAAAGGTATTCATAATATTTTTCTATTATATATATATATATATATATATTTGTATATTTGAATATTTTAACATATAATAATTTTATGAAACGACATAAGATTAAAAATAAATTATTTACAATGCTCGAAGGTATAAATATTTATTAAATTTAATTAGTCAAAATAATCAATAAGTCAATTATATTTATTATAAATTATACTGTTTTAATACTTACTTTATTTAATTTTATTTGTATATTTTTCTAAATAATTAATGATATTTCCACACGACTGATTATAGATTATTAGGATTTATATATATATATATATATATATATATATCAATACTTTACGCATTTTTTGCCATTAATTACAATAACTTCTTCATTAACAACTTCTGCATTTCTTAGCTAAATTATAAATGTTAATAGGGTATTTTGATTTTCAACTAGATTGCGCACTTTATTAAAATTTCAACATGTAATATTCTTTATACATTCGTAGTCATAAATATAGAAATTTTTTTAATTTCGAAATTTCAATTGAAACTTATAAACTTATCTAATTATTTTAGCTACCTACGAAATTTTTCACATAAAATAGAAAGATTGATATAAAAGTCTTACGTATGCAAAAATATTCATATGTAGACAAAAAATTTTTTACGTATGAGAAAAGCTTGCGTATACGAAAAAAAAACATTCTTTTTTAAATGTCCGTAAAATGACGAAAAGTGAATTTACGCCTACGAAAAATTGCACAATGTAAGCTTTTAAAATACTTTTCTACAATACGAGATATTTTTTTTAGCAAATGTCCACAATTTTTCCTATAATTTAAGGAATCTATAATTGTACCAATTTATAATAAGAATAGATAATACAAGTTTTAAAATGTTAACTTTTTATATTACCCTAGTGCAATCAATATTCGATTTAAGAAATGTTTGAAAAACAATTTTTATTGTCATAGTAATACATAGTCATAACTATTTATTATGTTGCTAAAATAATAAGCACAATATAACAAATATTTGCATTTGAACATATATCCTCGGTTTTTAAATATTAAATACGCTATATGTTATTGTCCCAAAACTTTTGTAGTACATGATTTGATCTTATTCCTATTATCAAATTCGATCAGTTTAACCGTTAGTCTAATTTATTTTATAGTTTTATTGATATCGTCCGTTTTTGTCAGTTACGCTTTCTAATTTTAGTTTTAATAATTTTCTGAGAAACATTTTAAAATGATAAAATCTGGTTAGCATGTAATTCTAAAAATTATAATTAATTGGTTGCTACTATAGCTGAATATAGAATTATGTTAAATTCATCGATTATTTTTTCACTTAAATTATTTTCTAACCAGATAAGAGTTGATTAGAATGAGGAAACTACCAATTGCTTAAATAGTGCAAAAATTTGACTGTTATGTATCGTATGTTAAAATAATAATAAAAAAAAAAAAAAAAAAAAAAAAAAAAAAAAAAAATCGTATAATCAAAAGGGAAAGTGAGATAAAAAATGATGGTAATGAGAATTAAGGGACAGAGAATAATATAGATGAAGGGAGAAATTTATAAATGACAATGAAAGATAATTACTTAGGAATTATTTTTGAGACCTTCTACTTTCTAGGATTATTGTAATTTTTTCTTAATCTAAGATAGTTTGTACATCCGAAGAAGATTTTCAACAAATTAAAAAGTATTATATATGTCAATTAAAGGGACTAAAATTTATTATTGAAAATTTAATTTGCTTAATTTATATAATCAATCACTTTAGAAAGAAAATGTAATGAAAATTAAATTATTTAAAACATAATTATTATAATGAAAATATGTTAACTATTTTTCTTACTCATACTATAAAAAAATGTAACATTTCTGAATTAAATAAAAATTTAATTAAACCGCTATTGTTTTTGAAGGTACATTTTATATAACAATTTTTTTTTTAGCAACTGTCTATCTGATATTGTATTAAATTAATAACGATTGGAGGATGGATGGATGGGATATAATTAATAACGATTAGGATTGGAATTTATAATAAGAAATAAAAACTCTTATATATTACAATTGGATTTAAAGAAAAATAGTATTTTGATAATAATAAATCATGCAACAATGATGTTTTAAAATAAACTCACATTTATAATTAATAACGATTAGGATTGGAATTTATAATAAGAAATAAAAACTCTTATATATTACAATTGGATTTAAAGAAAAATAGTATTTTGATAATAATAAATCATGCAACAATGATGTTTTAAAATAAACTCACATTCAAAACGAATATATATATATATATATATATATATATATATATACTTTAAACTGTATAATATATACAAATAAATATTGATTATACAATTTAATGTACATTGATGAAGATATATTATCAGCCAGTAGAAAGTATCTTTAAAAAAAAGGTGTTTAAAGTTTAGAATTATTTAATCATAGCCGCAGGTTCTATGAATTTTTAAATATCTCTCAAACTTTTCTTATTACATAATCGAAAATATACTATATTTCATAAGCCTTCTCGTGCTTTTAAATTAAATCGTATCAATTCTTTTTGAAAATCTTAGCAACGTTATTCTTTAACGTGCTTCAACAGGAGCCTGGAAATTCGATCTCGAGGTATTTCTTCTTGGCATCACATCTATTGTAATATTGAGTTCTTATAGATTTCAACTATATTTAATATTGAAGTTTTTCATTTTAATAATAGTAGTAGTTCAATATTATAATTATAGTGATAAACAATCTATTTAGTAATTAGCATTTGTATTATTAGCCTATTATTATATCAAATTGAATATGAATTGTATGCGTTAGCGCGATCATTTCTATTTTCTTTTAAACTTCGAAGGAATTGATTAATATTTGGAATAATAAATACTCTGTTTGATAAAAAATAAATAACTACATGTTAGACGAATGAAAGTTGTAATAGTTACGGTATCTATACTGATATGCGCATATTTTGTAAGTGACCTCTATTAAGGACACAATTATGATTGACGTATACTTAAATTTACCTTCGCGTCTAGATGATTAGATTATTTGTATGAGAATGAATCGACAATACCGTTAACACACAATTAAGTACGATAAAAGGTATTTTAACCATTTTTTTTTTTCTTTTTATTGTCGGCTTGATTTCTTGCAAATTATCTGTTGCTTAAAGTTCCTCATTAAGCAATTATCGTCAATAAGCGTCTAACATAAAAATATAACAATAAATAAAATTTACTCTGGCTTTTCAATGTAACTGGCCTCTTTAAACTACCACTCTATAGTGTTCCTGCATGATTTGTACGTAGGACTGCTTTCCGAGTAGAATTGCTTGTACCACCTCCTATAGGCCTTAATTGTTCTATCTTCACTAACCAGCATTGGATTTTCCACGTACTTCTTATGGTTCCACACTAATACATCCCTTTCGAACATCATACTTTCTCCAATTAGCACTATCCTCGAATAAGGCGCGACCAGCATCGGCGCGTACATTTGGTGAGTGACTCTTTGTAGGAGTGGCTGTAAGGGAGTCACTGTTTGTATAATACACATTGGGCCGAATGAAGTGTCGATGTGTAACTCTACGTAACCCGGGCCAATTTGACTAGCCTCAACGTCCAGCTGGAGGATTGAAAACTTCTTGAAGAGAACAAGATTGTGCCGTAGACGACTGGTAGCTTTGTGAGCTCTGCTCCCTTCTTGATCCGAGGGCCCTTCACTTATGTCCAATTCATTGAGAAAAGACGAGCTTTTCTGAGAATCCGATGATTTGCTCGTCCAAGCTACATTGGTCCACGAGTGATAGACAATTTTAGAGATGAAATCGGTAGCGAGTACGGAGGGACCGTGGACTGCGCTAAGGTGTGCCCAGTCTGCACCATTTTCCGGTATTTCCTGTTAGATTTAGAGTATAATCGTTCAACCCTTATCGTATAAACGTGAGCACCTTATTGGTGTCATCGTCATCGTACTTCTTTTTTCATTTTTTCTTTTTTTTTCTTTTATTTTTTGTCTTTTCTCAAGTTACGAATATTCATTCATACACTATGGATTTATAAAATTTGAATAGTCAGTTTTGTAAACGTACTTGGATATGGCAATTAACGTAAAATTCGTTACGCCCATGATACTTCCAAGTCCCATTTGATATTTTTTCAATTTGCTGTGGCCACCAGTTGGGTGATGCGAATTCAGCGTGATACCAAACGAAAATTATTCCGTTAACTTCCAGACTATTCCACACTTTTGTTTTGATCGTTGCTGGCACTAAAAACAAACGTTTCCCACTATTTGTGTCTACTAATTTATCAATAATTTGTATTTGTTTTTCTTACACATCAATGTGTAAAGGATAAATATTTTAAGCATGAAAATTTATATGCTTGATTTAATAACATTTTTTTTTTCTTCAATAGTTTAATTATTACATGCCAAACATATGTATAAATAATTTCTATGATTTCTAATAGTACGTAATGTAATAACGATGGGAGCGAATCATACCGATTAGAATTTCAATGAAATTAAAGTTCCTGATCGACCGTAAATTAACAATTTTTTAAAAAATACATAATATCTAACGTAAGAATCTACCGCTTTTGGAGTATGGTATGCCAGAACATTTTCCAGTTTCACCGCAGAAGCGCCAACTGTGAAAAGGACATTCCAATTCCTCTCCTTTAACTTGGCCGCCCTCAGCCATGTTTGCTCCTAAATGTGGGCAGTATGCATTTATGATGCGTACTGTACCACTTTCGGTTCTGCAATTTAGCAATAGAAAATTATTGAAATTAATGAAATTCGCCATTATTTTTTGAAAGATGTGAAATACATTCGTAATGGCATCAAATTATTTTACCGAAAATAAAAAATCTTTTAAAGATTAAAATGTAACGTTAATTCGAATTAATACTGTTTCATTAAACTGAGACAACACATTCTTTTTTTTCTCTAATCGTATTGTCATCGTTTATTGTTTCATTGTATACAAATTGATCGATAGCCATATTAAAAGTAGAACTAATCACTCGTCGTTTATCTTAATTCTGCTAAAATAAGTGAAACATTATTACACAATATCGTTAGAATTCGTAAGAATTAGAAATGTCCTCCAGACATATATTCCAGTTGTATAAAATCAATATAGACTATTTGATCATTAAAATTATATTATTAAAAAGTCTTTAAATTAATTGATCTTTTTTGATAAATTAATCGTTTTCATTAATATAATGTATATGGATTAATAAGATTGGTAGTAATGAGGATAATTATTATGCTGAAAGTACAATTACATTGTAGTTCTTATATTATGTTCAATCAATGAAAATTAATGTCATTCTATTCAATCTATTAAATTATAATACTTTAATAATTTCTTCTTTATATATATATATATATATATAGGATAATAATTATTATGAGTCTATCAATTAGATCAAAATATCAATTATAAAATTTTAAGACTTTTATTTATTAGATTTGAAAAATTGACTAGCCTTTAGGCCGAAAAACAATCTGATATTTGTTTATTATTATTACTTTTAAATAAATGCGGAGAATGTTTATGTACATTTAAATGTTTATTCCTTTTACAAAAACTATTTTAAAATATTAATATAAAATATATTATTTTTACTTTTAATGCTAATTATAAAACTTGCTTACGTGTTATATGCCATCGATATTGTCACTATGCGATAACTTTTATTTAAAATTAATTAAGAATTACAAAATATTAATTGAATTATTTAAAATTTTTTTAATGTAATTTAATGAAATTATTTTCCGAACCATTCTTGACTTCAAAAGTTTGTTATTTTAAATACGCCAAATAAATATGTCTTGTGGATAATATTAATTATATTAAAAAATATGTATTCTGACGGATTTAATATTATTTTTAAAATATGTGAATATTTTTATTTCTTATTTTCACACTCATTTATCATGAAATATTATTCATATGTGTTAGCCATACATTATTATTTATTATTATACAAGAGTCATATATATAAGCAATATTATATAGTGAATTAAAATAATTAAAAGGAAAAGATATTTTCTCATACCGAAAGACAGCGAAGTTTTCACCAAGAGCTGCAACATGCTCGACTTGTCCTTTTTTTAATGCAGAGCTTTCAAGTAGACCAAACCAACCGTTGGGATAAACTGGTGGTAGTTGACCGATTTGACGATTTTTTTTTATTTTATACCGTTCTAATAGACTCGTGGATCTACTATTCGACACTGTTAGATCCTGAAAAGTATACGGACTCACATGTACATACCAACACAGAAACACCCACAAGCACACGTATATATATATATATATATATATATATATATATATATATATACATATATACATATATACATATATGATATGTATACACATAATATGATATTATGATTGTTATTTTATTGTATGCTAACATTCTTTTAATTCATAATAAAAAATGATCCAATTACTTTTCGTTTATATGCAATTAATATATCTAACTCAATGAAATACGATGAATATTTTTTACGTTAAAAATATTTCTAAATTATCAAATTGAAACAATCTATTTTTCAAGAATATTTACTTCTTATATTGAAACAAATCTTTCTATGTTAATTAACATTTATTATATCATATTATATCAAGTTTTTAAGAAATTTTTTAAGAAAGTATTTGTTCCATATAATTTCTCCTCATTGTTTAGCCTCGAATGTAGTTAGCTAATTTTTAAAACAGTCGGTAAAGGAGGATTCTTACTGCAGTACCACGTACCGACAGCAGTATAAAATTTTCGTATTCAATAATTTGTTTATTTATAATATTGATTGCACGTATTATCAATTTTCAGTTTTTTTTTGTTGGAAAGTGTTCATTTTTACTTTTTTATTGAAAATAACGCGAAAGGTAAATATAAATATGAAGCAGTATAATCATCTTTAATAAAATAAAGTCTTCTTACATTGTATGTACAAAATATTTTCATATATTCCTTCAAATTATGGTTACTTTCTAATAACCATTACACGGCATATTAATATTTCAAAATTTTATAATGTTCGTTATGCTGGCTTTTGAGTTTCTAATTTAATAAAATCATTTATTACCATATATTGTACGGTGTAAGTCTTTAGTTTTTACAAAGTTTTTCTTACTAATTAAATTTGTTACGATTAAGCATGCCTCTCTCTCTCTCTCTCTCTCTCTCTCTCTCTCTCTCTCTCTATCTCTCTCTCTCTATCTCTTTTTTATTTACTGAAAAATGTAATATTATAATATTGAATAATTTTGTAAACGTGATAAATAATATTTTCTCTTCGGTTTCTGAAATACATAATAAATAACAAATAATAAAATATATGTAGTTAAAAAAAAAAGAAAAGAAGAAATTGTATATATAAACACTTATTAAAATAGATAAATAATATTTTCTACGTATGCATTTAGAGTTAATAAGTAATGTATTAAATGAATTATTATATATTAGTTCATTATGTGACACAATGTTATCATAGAATGAGTTAAGTAGATAAATTAGAATAGTTGATTACTTCTAATATATATAATTAAGCGTTAAACAATATTAATGATCATACGTATTAAAGATTAATATTAGTATTATTCAAACCCTTTTATATTTATAATTTATAGAAATTTATACAAAATGTGTTTTATACAAATAATAAAACATTTACAGATATTTAAAGTATGTGCAAATTTAGGCTTTTAAATGTTTGACTTTCATAATAAAAGTTTCAATGACTATTTGTTTCACAACTATTTTACTTATTGTTTAAAAATTAATTTAAATATAATTATGAAGTTTCATTTTTGTCCGTATGCGCAGTGCTACTTTACCGACCCAGCAAAATTCAGTTATATATTAAATTTTTAATACACACATAATATTTGGCTCCAGACTTTTTAATGGACTCTTTTTAATTCATTATAAAATATTGTTTTTATATAAATTATGCAATGCGTTTCATTGAAGAAAAATCTTTAATATACATTATATCGCACAAATTCATACGTATTTTCTATTTACAAATTTTACATTTAATATAATAAAAGTGAAATTTGCTTCCCACATTTAGTGTTTCCAAAACGAATGCAAAATATTTGATGTCATTTTTATCTATTATTATCTTATTTATAATTCGGTTCTTTCTTTTGATCATGATATATGCTGCGCATATACTTTATAAATATATGATATTCCTCAACTAAGAAGAAAATAGAAGTTATATATCAAGAAGATATCATATAAAATATAAAAATGCAAATAGATTTAAAATAGAATTTAAATATCGTTGAAATTAATTTTACCATTTATTCTCAGTCGTTCATCATTTGTATTTTAATATATTAGTAAATCAGTTTTTATATATTTTTACTGATTTAATTATATTACATTATTTGATATACAGTAAATACTTGATTAACGGCTGATTTGGCATATGATTTATCCGAGTATTATCTATTTTATTTATTTGCAATAAAATACTAGAATCACTTGGGAATATTTATTGCCTAACTTGGTGTGATTTTTTTTTTTTTTTTTTTTTTTTTTTTTTTTTTAATCTTAAATGATAATATTACAAATGAATAAGGATGAGTCGAAGTGTTACGTTATAAATATATACCTATCGCAATAGCAGGTTGGTTCTCAATATATTTAAAACCCTCAAGTCACATTAACTGAAAGGAAAATGTGCATAATTGTAGTTCAAGAAGGCTGTAAATAAATCTTTATTATTTTTCATTATAATTAATATTTTCAGAGCTTTCAATTAAATCGCCTTACCACACACGTGTAGCGATATTATAATTAATTATTTTATAAAGCATTGTTTATCATCATTATTATGTACAGTATGAAATATTAAATGTTGCATAATACTTAACAACTAAATTTATATTATAGCGACTTAATATTGAAATTATGTAAATTTTAATTATGTAAACAAAATATTGCAGCTAGTGTGCGGCTAAACGAAACCACCGGCATTACTTAAGCTTACGTTTAATAATGTAATGCAAATTCAATAAGTCAATGTTTATTACTCACTCGGATCCAATTGATTTTCCAAAAGAAGGCCAGGTAGACGAGTAGGAGAAGACCGGCGAGTACGCCGGTAGAGCAGAATTCGACTATCATCTTTCTTAAGCGAACGCCGCTGATGAACTGTTGTGCGGATGTTATGGGGAGCGAGAAAAAGGAAAGTGAAGAGGAGCATAAAAGGAGGGAAGACCAAGGAGAGAAAGGGAAAAAGCCGGACGAAGGGAGAGAGTTACAGATAAATTTGAAAGAGAAGAACACTTAGAATTCCTTTGGAGATTTTGAGCATCTCCACTAAACCTCATAAAACCAATCTAATAATTAAAAAATCAACAATTACTAGGTAGCATTATTATTAATATTATTTCTCGTTTTTATAATTATTTGATTTTCATGCGGAATTTTGTTTATGATCATAGATTTCATGGCAATGATATCTTATGGTTTTTGAATGCTCAATAAATAAGCTAACAAGCCAATATTATAATGTAACATCAGAATTTGTAATTACCTTAATGCGCTAAAATGCTTGATTAATTTAGTCTAATTAGTGAAAACATTTTTTCCTTAATTATTCATTCGATTTTCAATAGGGTTCTTTCTATTTTATTAATTTTTATAACCGAATCGGGCTCAATATTTTCACAAAAATTGATAAATATTCCTAACTCGGGTAGGTAATATACCAATTTTTATAGTTTGCAGACACTTAATTTCTAGAATTGCTAATAAAGTATCAGTTTAGATAATCATTATCGAACTTGTATCAATTATAGCCCGATCGTTTCATTTTACATCTTCTAGACTAGGTCACTTTCATTTATAAAACAATAAAAAAGTATGTATTTACGAATTTTACCCTATTATTACGTAACCTTTTTTTATATGAAACCACCTACGAGAATGAATTTTTAATGCATAATGTAGATTTTAACTCGAAAATGAAAATGATCTTTATTAAAAAATAAACTAATAAGAAATTCGAATAAAAACAAATACCACGTAGCTTGAGATATCATAAGTTTGTATTAGTTTCAGATTATATTAGGTGTATTAAAAGTGTATCGACGATCTTAAAAATTAGTTTGGACACTTCAGCAAGAAATTTATAAACTTATTCAATTATACGTATATAATGATTTAAATGAATTAAAAAGCACGAGATGAATGAAAAAATGTAAATATCAGTAACGTTAGAGTAATGAACGTTTTTATGGTTCCAATTGAATGTGCCTTAGTGTGATATAATTGCGTTTAAAAAAAAAACGTATTAATACTTTTATCAATTTCATATATTTGTAAACATTTCATATATTTTTCAACACGCCTACCCATCCATCCCCCACACACATACGCGCGCGCACACACAATTGTTATATACATTATTACGAAGAATGTATTTTATCAATATTATAAATATATAAAAAGTCACATGTATGTGTGTTGGTGAATATACACGCATAGTGCATGTCTGCACAGGCTCGTTTAGGCTACTTTTTCTTCTATTGTGTATTTGTATTTAGTGAATTATACGTATCCGAGATCGTATAAAAACAATAGTTATATCATATATTATTAAAAAATTCAAAGTATTCTTCGAAGTTATTTATATATTCAAAAAATCTATTTCAAATCTCTTAAGTGATTTATGTTCGAGGAATTAAAGTGCTAAAATTATTATGTTTTATAAAATAAAAATAATGCAACTATTAAAAATAATTCATAACTATATGCCATTAAATTAAATCTATATGAATAATATTTTTTAAAGGTCACGGTAATAATCCCTTTAATTAAAATCGATAAAAAGCATGGAATCATTTTATAATTCGGTGAATAAAATTTTACATTGATTTCCAATTTGGCTACCAGTTTATCTCTAACTATCATTTCTAAATTACAATAAATATTATACCTAGTAATATACATAAATATCTTTATGGATAAAAAATATTACGAGGCCCTTCGATAAAAAATCCATAAATAAAATATGAATTTTACGAAGATAATATATAAAATTAATATCTTATTAATAATAATATAATTACATAAAATAATACAAAATCATTTATTTCATTATTTATAAATATTATATTATATTATTACAATAAAATTAAATGAAAATTATAATATAAATGCAGTCAATAAACAAATTATTGTAAATTAAAAATACATGTTTTTATCACTTAAAGTTGTAGAAAAACATTACAATGCAATAAAAAGGATTTTTTTTTCATTTTATCATGCATTAATGTTATTAAAGAAGAATAAAGATTTTATACTATTGGAGAATAATAATTGAAAACATCGGATTGGACTTTATATTAAATGGACAAATAAATTAGCCATTGATTAATCGAAGCAGAAGTCACAGTTGTTTGATGATAATATCATCAAAAATGTTTGGCCATAAATGAAGCAGAAACTTCCTGGAAGACAAATATTTACTGGAAAACAGTTGTCTCAACAGATTTGCCAGATATGAAAATTTTTGCAGCATGAATAAGCTGTCGATTTAGTACCAAAAAGACTTTGAAGATGTCTCTGAAATATTGGTACCAGTGGATCATCAAATCACTGTGAATTATAATTATAGTTAAACAATTGTCTTATTTTATAGGAATAGCAAGTTTAATTTAAAGTTTTTATAATCACTACCCTTAACGAAATAGAAATTAACCATAAACCATCCCTCAGTCTATTTGGTGTTATTTTATCCGTTTTATATAAGTATATACATTTTTATTCCCTTCAATTTTATGACTCATTTTGTTTGACAAAATTTACAAAAATTTATCAAAATTGTAATTCAGCATATGAACAAAAATTTTTATATATTATGTTTACTCTTATGCTATCAATGAATCAAATAGTATTATACTTAAGCATATTTCTTATGTCTTAGATCTTACTTATCTTAGTTTCTATATATATTTATACAAAAATTCTTAATAATACCGTACAGTAATATTTACTTTTTCAATTAAATTTTTCAATTAAAATGACTGACCATATTTTTTCATATTACAAACTCTCGACGCATACACGCATATGCATTTATAGCCAGTTTGTTATCATCCTAATTATGGTATTATTAAAAGTTAATATTAATAAAAGAAATACAAATTTATTATTATAAAATTATCAAATTTCATAAAAATATATACAAATTATCGATAAACGATTTAATAAATATTCGAATATCCAAATGAATTTTATAAATAATTTCCTAAAATACTTTTTCTAATTCATATATTTCTATTTGACTAAAGTTTTATTTTATATAAGAACATTGCACTTTTACTGGATATATATATATAAATAAATAAATAAATAAATAAATAAATAAATAAATAAATATATATATATATATATATATATATATATAATATATATACACACGGAAAGAAATGTTTATAATACATTTTTCAAAATAAAACTTTATTATTCTAGTAAATTTAAGTAGTAGTATTTAAGTAGTATATTTTATTCTAAAATATTTTAATCTGTTATAATAATAAATAAAAAATAAAACCAATAAACAATGTGCTTCTGATGCAAAAAGCCATTTTACAATATTAACTAGTATTATTTCATGTAGATAATAATTATTTTTTTCATGTGTTGAACATGTTATTGAAGAAAGTAACAGTATATATAAATATGTAAATATTCTATTTTTTTTTTTTTTTAAATTAATAAAGCGAAAGGATGTTTATTAATTTATCTTAATGATGGATATATTATTAAATATAAATATATTAGATCATAATTTAACAATTTTTTTATACTTACAATGTACAATTAAAATTAACATTTTATTTTATATTGAAAAGTAGAGGGGAAAATTAGGCTTTATTAATTTATCTGAAAACTAGTGTAATTATCAAATTACTTAATAACTTTGAAATGATCTAAGATGAAGGTCATGTAATGCCTAAAGGAATAATGTTACATGTGCAAATCAGAAATATTTTCTTTCAAGCAAAATTGTTTCATTTCAGAGAAACTCAATCCTTTTAAAATGTGCTAATTGGTAAAATAGAATTTTATTCGTACAGTATATTTATTTTAAAAAATTTATATTTTTTCAGCAGCTTTTCTCGAGTATATTATTTAGTATATTACATTTAATATGTACTCTTGGATCTTATTGCATAATATTATGTTGATATAAAATGGATGTTATTTTTATTTTATTGAGAAAAAGAACTAAGTAGTGGTCGCGGAAAATAAAATTACATTATTTTCAACTATGTTTTACATTGTTTGGAATTAATAAAGATTTAATAAAGCTGAGTAATATTTCAACAATAATTTGAAATGAAAAAATATTAAATCACATGGAACTTAGAATACATTTAATTAAATATAACCAATAAAAACTATTTTTAAATCATTTCTGAATTTTTATTGAAATTTTTTAAACTCTCATTCTCGTGATAAAATAAATTATTGGGGGTTGTCATATATAATTACTATCCTTTTTTTCTTCTTTTTTTCTTTTATTTTAAATAAAAGTTATCAAGTTGATTTTATTTTTGTTTTAATAATAAATTTAATAATAAATTGCTTCTAAAATATGAAAAGGGATAAATCTATAAACTAAAAATAATTAATTATATAATGAATTTTTTAATGCTTACAATTAGAGACAATTTTTTCTCTTTTAATTTTGGATTTTAATCGTGACATATTGTCCGATGAAAAATTGAAAGTAATATTTTTGTTTCAACGACTAAGTTATATAAGTATAACAATAATTATAAATATTATGGGAAACGACGACAGATGACTATATTTACAGGGCTGAAGAAAATTATTAATACTCGCGTTTATGAAACTACATTATTATTATTATTTTTTTTATCATGCGAGAAGAAATATAATAGATTTAATTAATACTTATATTATTAATAATAGAGCTATTAAGCATAAGTTAGGAATTGTTAAATACTTACCGATAATTATCTATTCTGAACATTTTTAAATTAATATTTTCTACAATGAATACTTGTTTAATCAGAATTAATTGATAATTTGTAATGCATTTATGTAAATTACAAACAATATCCTATATAAGTGTTTGAAAAATTTTCAAATATTTTTAATTACAGGGACTGGTAATAAAAAACTATATAGATTAAGCAAATAATTAATTTCAACATATAAAATTATTTGTAATTTCAGCTATTATTTGATTCATGATTTTATTGTAATGCAAACCGTGAAATTAAAATATAGACGATAAGTATTAGCTTATGTATTATGAGTACAAGTTGTATTATTTTAATTATAGTATTTTAATTAATATATCCTAAAATCAAAAATTTACAGTATATACAATATATAATATATAATAGTTACACCACATCATATATATATATATATATATATATATATATATATATATATATATACATAATATTAATAATCATATATACAAATTTGATCCTTAATTATATGTATTGGGATATGGAATAAATAAGTTGTAATTAATTTTTCAAAATTCTTAACCAATCAATTTTTACTTTATCTGCAATAAATTACATTATATAGTTGGCACTGCATAATAAAAAATATTATTATTTTCTTACGCTTTTTTCAGTTATCCCATAGTATCCAATCATTTATTATTTGATTTTCATTGTATGACATACGCAAGTGTAATTATCGTATAATGTGTTCATGACTCTAAAATTTTGTTTCTTTAGTTACAAAATTATTATGTTATCGTTTATCTTGTTCCGTATTTTATAGTATATATATATATCATAAATAACATAGTAAAAGTAAAAATCAAATATATTTAAGATTGGTATAAGACGAGAGCGAGAGAGAATGAAAGAGAGAACGAATGAGACAAAGAAAGTGAGAGAGAGAGAGAGAGAGAGAGAGAGAGAGAGAGAGAGAGAGGAAGAGGGAGAATGGTAGAGGTGGATGCAAAAAAAAAAGAGTGAAGAATGAGAGATATTTAAATATTCGAACGATATATTATTAAAATACTAGATTAAAGTACTATTAAAATAATAAAATGATCAACAAATTTCCCATTTATAATGACCATTTTACATTTATTTACCATCGGCATATTAATGTTATATATATATATATATATATATATATATATATAAATCTGGGTGTGCGTGTGCTGTTGGTGTTGTTGTTGTTGTTACATATGGGTGTATTGGAATATGTACTGTTGTTATGTAGGCCGCCTGGGGGCTCGGTATGTCATCTACATATCAGACTTGCTATATGAGAGAGAGAGTGAGAGAGAGAGAGAGAGAGAGAGAGAGAGAGTGAGTGAGAGAAAGAGAGAGAGAACAGGTATGTGATACATTACTTGAATTCTGACGTTAGGGAGTACCCGAGGCATGTTTGTTTTATCCATTAAATACTTGATGTAAGATTAGAGTGATTTCTTATATCTTTAATTATAAAATTGACAATCTATGGTAAATGTTAATTTTGCCTTTGGGTATGAATTGTTTATACAATTTAGTTATTTTGATTACGATCTATCGGTATTTGTAGCATAGGCTCTACTAGATAATTGCATATAAGTTATTTAGTAAAGGATGTGAATAATGCGATCCTCTGGAACAGAAAAACCATTGGATGTATTTGCATAATTTTGTAATTGACTTTGAACGTTTGTATCGAAAGGTCATAAGCTTTAGTTATGAAAAAGATTTTTTTAAATTGTAGGTTACTTATTTGTAGCATTAAGTACTTGAGGTTTCATTGTAAGTTGATTGTTAATTATAATAAAATAAAAGAAAAAAAAAACTCGCACATACTAGAGTTTGTATATATTAATAAAATATGAAATATCAAATCTTCTTTATTGGAATGAATGGTATAAGTGCAAATAAAAAATAGGGAAGAAATTTTTTTGCTCAAACGGCGCAATTATCCACAGATATAAAAATAATGCTTACATTAATAATTTAATAAAGAAATATTAAAATTTTTAAATATCTAATATTAAAGCACTGGCAATAGAACGAATTTGAAATTGATTTTATTTTCTTCGTATGCAAACTAGTCTTCCGAGTCATAAAATTTTTTTTATACGCTCCTGATATTTATATGTTTTACTTTGCACATAAATAAAGCTCAACTGCATAAGTATAAATTATTTTTTCCAACATAATAGTCCAGCAATACGTACAGAGAAAAATGAATCCGAAAATATTTTTAAAATGCCGTGCGCAGGTGTGCACGAAAGTAAATATCCGCGCATGGGTTTGCGATTGCACTTGTTTGCATGTCTTTGCCTACATATGTATCTATAATTGCTGGTATGCAGGTGTGTTCATTTTTTAAGTAAATAACATTTTGACATTTAATACTTTAGAATATTATTAAAAATATATATAAAAAGAAATGTGCAGGCTGGTATATGTGAGTCCGAAGCCAGAGGTCTCGAAAACATTAAACCGAGTTTAATGTGCTACGCCTTATTTTCTTATTTCCTTCCTTTGATATAAGGTCGAACAAAATTATTTAAACTTGTTTCGTGTATTCTTATTTTCGCAGGTTCTTTTATGTTTCGGAAGAGTTATTTAACTTTTTTCTCTTAAAAAATTTAGATTTCAATATTATTTAATAAAATGATGTTTGAAAGTTTAATCATCTCATTTTACGCATTTTATTATTAAATATCAATCATCAATCAATGTTTATTATTAATATTATTTTGCTTTTTTTTTTCTTTTTTTTTTTTTTTTTTTAAAGCTGTCGATTATAATTTATATTATTAAAATTAATCATTGTAAATAATATGAACAAATTATAAAATAATAATATATTTTTTATTTGTAAATTAATGCCGTTAATTAAAAAAAAAAAAAGAAAAAAAAAAAAAAAAAAAAAACAAAGCATCAGACAAATGTTGTAAAAAAATTCTTATAGTTATAAGATCATTTTATTAATTTATTTTGCATTATTTAAAGAGCGTACAGTGGTGCGTTTTCAAATTATCATTGATATTCTGTTTGTATTGAAAAATGTCATAATAATATAACGATAAATTATAAATTCAGTTCATATTTAGTAGAAAAAATGCATAATCTCCAGATTATTTTGCATTTTACTTTCAATAAAATTTTGTACATTTCATATATATGTAAATTATATACTGTTATTACATAAATTTTATATATTTTAATATATTTATATATAATATATCTTTAAATATTTACAATTGTACTTTCATGCTATTGTGTTATTTTTTTATTGTTATGTGTGAATTTATTTTATGCTGAAATATTCTATTAACATATCATAATATAAAATTCATACATAAACTTATATAATAGAATGGAAAAAAATTTTTTAAAATTGTCGATACTATTAAAGTATGTCATTAATAAAAATTTTTAACCTAAACTGCGAATAGTAAAAAATAAATATTATCTATAGTATTTTACTATGGATTTGCCTTATAAATGTAATTTTTAAATAATTTTTAAATAAGAAAATTATTATGATTTTCTTCAATACCTTTTATATACAAATGGTTTTATGTTTTAATTTTGCTTTTATGTTAAAAATACTCAATACAAAAACGTTTGATATTGCCATTGAAGTTTATAGAAAACTTCAGTTTAACTAAATTAAACTATCATTTTTCTATTCAATTACAAATAATATTCTACTTATTAATACGAACAAAAATTTTCATTTCAAGTGATCAAGTTGATAATAATGGATTTTAGGAAATTCTTGCTTAATCGGTTGAAGATAGAAGACGTTAGTTAAAATTAACCGAGCCAAATGTATTCTAGACTCTTCCAATAATTACAATTTCAATAAATATCTCATATACTAACCCAATATTTTTCAAAATTTCAAACTTTTACTATTGAATTAACTTGATAAAAGTTAGCAAGTATGTAAGTAGTTTGTGCGAATGTTAATGATGCACGTTCATACGAAGGCTTTGGAAGGTTTTCTAACGGTATCACACTGCTTTTAAAGGTTTAAAGAAATCAACTGAATAACTATTCGGCCTTGCTTGCTCTTTTATACCGGAGTAGATCAGTAAGCAATAAAGTACGGAACACAGGACTCTGAATCCGTATATATTTTATTCTCTCCTCGTTTCTATTATACATGCCTTGTACACCAATTCGTAAGATTAACAGTGGTTGTTGTCGACCAGTTCTCAACAATCTCCATCTCTTATCTACTCGGTATTTTTCTTTGTCTTTCTTTAGTTCAAACATGAAAATTAAATACATTAAAACATATCGCTTCCTCAATTTCCAACCTTTTCAAGAATTATGTAGATAATTCTAAGTGGCGGTATTTTCATAAGATTTTTCTTTGGCAAAAATTAACAACAATATCATTTATTATTATTATCAATTGAAAAGTTAGGTATTCGTGATATTATTGAATCGTATGAAATTTATGTTCTAAATTTCATAATATCATCGAGTAATAAATATTTTCAAATAAATCTATATGTCTAATAAATTAACTAAATTTATGATTAATTCGACAAATGTATTCTATTATAATTTTGAAATTGATGTCAAAAATTAAATTAAATGATAAGACGTTTAATTTTTTGTTTATTATTATTAGAAGAAGTATAGAACAGCGTTTTATTATGTTAATAATAATAATTCTCATGAATGCAGCTTGAACAATTTAAATCTCTTAATAATTAATAAATCATTTTATATTAAAATTGCCTAAGATGTTTTTCAAAATATAATTCTTGGATTATACATAAGAAGTAAAACAAATATCATTCTTAATTACATTTATTATTCAAAATTGATCTTAAAATTTTTCGTTTTAATGAAATTATTAGTTTATAAAAGATTTTGTTCAAAAATGAAATGAATTCAATAAAATTCATATTTACGCATTTGATGAAATTTAAAAAATATAATTAGATATTTTTGGAAATTAATTATAATATTCTTTTTTTTTTTTTTTTTGTAAATTGACAATAAATCGATTATTTTTCAAAATCTATTGATCATTAGCTAAACGTTAAATAATATTTGAAACTCATATATCTATATATGAAAATTTTCAATTATGGTTTGCTTTAAATTTTTAATAACTTTTTATTGTTGTAGGAATTATGCTTAAAATATATAATATAAAATAAAAAAAAATGTTATTCTTTTAATACTAATTTTTTTATGTTACAATACAAAACCTTGTATGAAATATAATAAAAGAAAAATTGTTTCATCGCAATTACTAGTTTTTCTTATTTAGAGAATTTTAAGAATTTTAAGAATTTTTTAAGAAATTTACTTGGACCTAGAACTTTATGCTCAATATTCCAAAGAATATATAGTATTGCATATTTTCATTGTATCAAATGACAACTCAAAATTATTAACGTAATTAATGATTCGAATTTGTGAACTGTCTGAGACTGCCTGTCAATACCAATGATTTAACAAGTTTGTAGATACTTATTTATAAAATAAATAGTTGTAGGTTATTTTAATAATTAATTGAACGATTGCAAATGCAGATACGTATTTCTTTCATCATAACGCAGATGTTTTCCCAAGAAGTAGTTATATCAATATTATAATCCTGCATCCTTACATAAACAGCATATGTCAATTTATTAAAATCTTATTTATAATATATCGATTTAAGGATGTCCTGTAATCATCTGTAGTCGCGTTAATCATTATTTTTCTAATACAATTTCCTACTACCGCATATAGAATGCTTTCTATTGTAACAATATTGTTTTTTTTATTTAAATTTTAACGTGTGTATGAACGTACGCGCGCAATATATATTGTGTGTGTGTGCGCGCGCGCGTGTGTGTGTGCGTGTGTGCGCGCGCGTGTGCATAGCTATATGCATATGTATATGTATATGTATATGTATATGTATATGTAAATGTAATGTAATGTAATGTATTTCAACTTTTTAACCACTTTCTTATATATTCTAAATGATATTATTGGCGTCGCGTAACTCTTAAATTATGCATATACATTATGTAATGGACAAAGTTGTAAATAAACGATAAATGAGACTATTTTTACTACAATTAATCGAGTTTATATATCAATTTAACTAAACTGAATATAGAGTAACAATAAAATATGAGAATTATTATAGAAAGTTAGCTTATTTTAGTACGTATGATTTTATTATAAATATACAATGATTTTTAATAAATAATTTTTAATTTGAAAATTCAAATAAATTGATATGGACTTGACGCATTATGATTATTCTTTCATACTAAATACAAAGACATTCGATTACAACCATACACTTTTCACCTAATAATATACATATCTTCTCAAATTTTTTTTAAAATCGCTAAATATTTATATTACTTATAACTTTTTACGTATATATGTAAATATATATATATATATTTTAATATACATGATTATTTCAACGTACAAACATGATTTATAAAAAAAATTTTATTAAACAAAATTTATTACATTAAAATGAAGTCGAATAAAATATCAAATTGAATGTTATCTTACACAAAGAAAGGAAACAAAAAAAAAGGTCAAACAGGAAAAAGTAAAAGTTAAATATAAACTGTGCATTATCTACGATATGAGTTTACTTTTTTATGTAACGCTTTCCTTTCATTTTCATTTAATTTTCTTCTGTCCTTTTTTTTTTTTTTTTTTTGATTTATCTCATCTTCTTTTATTTTTCTTTGCTTCACTACACTTCACCAGTTGAGTCCGATGCACATAGATATGTTCGCCGTATCTTATTCCCTTCTTCCTTTTATCCTTTTCTTCTTCTTGATTTTCACGAAGTGTTTTATCGTTATCGGGACATAATACAGTTGCCGCTAGAGAACCGCTGCCTTTTACCATGAGGCACATGTAGACGCGTATTTACAAGAAAAGCCGGTCACACGGGAAAAAAATTATCTTCTTCAACGCTTTTTTTCTTCTGAAATTCAATCGGAAAATTAAAAAAAAGTTTAATTTATTGAAAACCAAATCTCATGAAATAAGGTGACGTCGAAAGTAATAAAAAAATATTATTTATACCAATAATAATAATAGATATATTATAAATTATGAACAATATTCTCATTATGAGCGAGAATCTCTAAAAATGTTTATTTTTTGTGTAAATTAATTTTATAAATAATGTAAATTTACAATATAATTTGTAAAAATTGTTCCAATTTTACCTTTTAGGTTGGACAAAAATTTTAGAATTAATTTATCAATCGCTATTTGTCACTCCAGACATAGTTTTTTCCTATTAGTCTAAAAAAAAAAAAAAAAAAAAAAAAAAAATATTTTAATTAAGATTAATATTTAAAAGAAGTCATTTTGTACTGAATATCCTAAAAAGTTACAAAATCTATTATTTATTCGTAAAATTAATTCTGTAAAAAAATTAATTCATCTAGGATTTTATTATTTGTAGTTACTATGAAATGAAATATAATCTGTGTTCATAGTTGCATAAAAATAGTTCTTACGTATAAAAAATACGTGTAATTATAGAAAATATTTCTTAAAATTTTAAATGTGTTTATTATATATTTGTATTGCGTTTGTTTGTAGCTTTTAAAACTAAAAGATAATTAATATGAGTTAAAAATTGTTTAATTTAACCATTAATATAATTTTAATTTAAATAACGTAAATATTAAGATATATAATTTTTTGAAATAGGTACTATTATTCTTATTAAAGATTTTTTCAAACATTCGAAATGAATAATATTTTTCTAATATTAAACGAATAATTTTAATAAGTTTAATTATTATAAAAGTTTCAGACATACATTCTTAGCGGAATAATTTATAGTTCAATGAATTATGATTTAAATGAAATCATTTAATGTAACATTTTTAATGCATCGTGTTTATAATAATCGTGTTGTATTTTTCAAACAATAGAATGTTGAAAATAAATACAGCGCTAATAAGAAATTACTGTTCTTAAGAAATAAAAATTGCCCCGATTAAAAATTGAATTTCATATTAATAAAAAAATATAGCAAAAAATAAATTAATAATTTATCATATACTTGTAGATAATTTATGATATTTGTTTTATATTTATTCCAAAGAATTATTGATATTTATAATAGTGTATAATCAATGTTCTATTCTAATTTACTTTTACCTGTTAAATTTGTAAATTCAAAATTGTTTTTAAATTTAAAAAAACTCATTTTGTAAAAAAAAAAAAAATTACAATTTTTAAATTATTAAGCTAAGTGACTAATTAAAATAATATTTGACAGTAAGTACATTTTTAAATTATAATGAATTGATGATTTATATAAATCGAGGTAATTTATCATTGAAATATGTCCATTAATTACACGATAAAATTCACTTCTCATTTAATGACGTTTAGTTTTGATGTTATTGAAGATTTAAAAAATATATTTATTATCAAAGACTATTATTTATAATATACCCGATATATAAGAAATTTTTCTTTTTCTTTTGCATATGTTTGATATAATTTGATACGAATATGAATTTTAATAATTTCCATTAGTCATATCTCATTGGAGTAAAATTAAAAAATATCTCTATTATAAAATGAATAGTAAGGATCTCCATCAGTTACGAAGCTGCTATTGACGATATGATATTGTTGATAATTAAAAAAAAAAAAAGAAAAAAAAAGTTAAAGAGTTAATCAGAAAATTGGGACTGACGATATATAGTTACTTTAATTTGTTCAGGATTGAACCGTAATGTCACATATCTTTTGAGATTAAAGGGGAGCTATCGACTATGAAATATATTTGTCCGCACGCCATTTACACGCATCTGGTTAATTTAATGTTATTCTTAGCCATTGTATCGTTCGAACAATAATATTATAAAGCTCTGTATTAACGTCCTTTCTTGGTACAATTAGAATCGGAAACACTAGTTTGCCTTTATTTTTTTTTTTTTTTTTTTGTTTTTTTTTGAGGTTGTCTCTTGCCTTGTAATAAGTAAAATAACCGTTCTCTACGACGTACGCACAATGTCGCCTCTACAATCAACACAACAATTTCTGCACTTTTCTTTCGAAACTAATACTCACGTAACTCTACCGAGAACCTGCACACTCTTATAGTTACGTGCAATATCGTAAAATTCCCGGAACTGTATATCGACATTAATAGCTACGCATCGAAGTGCCGTTCTGTGGTTTTCATGCAGGCCCAGTCCGTTTCTTAGATACTCTTACCCCAATACGATCGTGCGTGCATTGATCTATTTATTCCAAGATCGAAGATAGGCAGATGGATATTTGCATGAGGGATGCATTACATCTTTGAAGATTATCGTGGTAGTGAGTGAAAAAGAGGAAGAGGGGGTTAATGAATTACGGAAAAGCTAGTGAGTGTCGAGTTGTTGGGATAGCGAACCACGTGGTGGAGGTCCAAGTTACTCCAAAATTGATCTTTCCATTTGTTTAATGGAGGCGCATCATTGCCAAGCGACAATAGTGCGAATAAAATAATTAATTATACGAGGGAGAGAGTCTCGGGGTGCTCGGTTAAGCTTGGATTTACCATCGCTTCCGTCTAGGCACTTTTAATTATTATGGAAACAATTATATCGTGCATAATGTAACGAGTTCGTAGATATTTTGTTCGCGCATGTATACGCGGATAAGTAGGTAAAGTTGGAGCTTAAACATGGAGACGAGTGAAACTTGTAATGATCGTGGAACTCTGCCAAAATATCATCGAGTGTCAAATTTTAATACTTTAATTCAATAATATTCGATCATACGTTTTTTCTTTCTTTCTTTTCTCGTTAATCGATCAACATTATTAAAAGAATGTGGCTTACAGATGTGTAAGTGACCATACATGATAAGAGCAATTGATTGTATATACAATTAATAATTAGCTATGTCGAGCTTTCGTTTCTAATGAAAGAGTAAGTGAAATTAAGTTTGGATCATATTAAATTTTGTATTCATTTTTTTTTTTTTTTTTTTTTTTTTTTTTTTTTTTTATTAATCATTCGATTAATTTATTAATATTTAATCGTAATTTTCTTTGTAACAGCCTCGTCTATCTCCCCTTATACGTAATGATATATATTCCTCATAATCTAAGGTCGGTAAAGTAGAACATATTATAGCGCATTTATTATACTACAAATGATGGTCCCGGAAATTTTAGAACTGTCTTTCACTCTTGAGCACACATTCGCTTACGCGGAATTGCGCAATTCATGTAGAATGAAAAGGTTCCTTTTTTTTAAGATTCCACAGCCCAGTGTCAGTGGCCTCGTGTGCTCGATTTGGGACTTTTTTCTGCTTAAGTCTTCGGACAACCTTAAGATTTTTTATTTACCTGTTCTGAGAAAGCAGATAAGTAATTCCGATAGGATTTCTACGAGTGGTTGTTCAAGTATGTAACAAACTTTTATTGGAATTTTTTTTATTCCCTTATTTGCATTAGGCAGTTATTGGTCATGTGATTAGAATTTTAATTGTTATATAAAAATTATCTTAATAAAAAAATGCCATAAGTACATATAGCGTTGTCGCTTTGGTCATTTTACTAACACAATACTCTTCCATCTGGTGGATGAGAAACTTCAATTTTAACCACGAAAAGCAACAAAAAAAAAAAAAAAAAAAAATCGTTCCAATCTTTTTTCAACGTTTTTAGCAAAATAATTATTTGAAAATCGACACTTAATAATACACGATGATAATTTGCAAATTTAAACAATCTTTTTTTTGTTCATCCGATGCGAAATGATTTTAAAGCATTTTTTATCTAAAGAATACAAACGCAATTTCAATACTAATACAGCATAATTGGTCAATCGAGTTGATCAACACTTTATAATCCTATACATTTTTTGGAAGTATTTGAGTATTTGAAATATTTGCGTATAATGTCAGTGGAGGTATCTTAATTAATGTAACATCTAATTTAAGCACAACTATTTTTCACGGTCGTGCAAACATTTTTATCGCTTGTATAAAAAATTAATGGAAGAAATATTGAATAAAATCTTTGAAGAAGATATTCGTAATTTATCAATTTGCCGTATATCCTTGCGCAGAAATTGCAAGCAGTAAAATACATGCGGCTGTACGAGCAGCTAACAGAACGCAATGAAAAAAGGAGCAGATAAATCAAACTTCATTTCTTACGTTCGCTTTTCAAGATAATATTTCGAAGTCGAAAGTAATTTATAAAAATAATGCCTGGAACGTTGAATAGTCGTCGTCGTTGTGGTTGTCGTTGTTGCTGTCGTCGTTGTTCTCGTTGTCGTCGTCGTCGTGGTCGTCGTTGTCGTCGTCGTGGTCGTCGTGGTCGTCGTGGTCGTCGTGGTCGTCGTTGTCGTCGTCGTCGTCGTCGTCGTTGTCGTCGTCGTCGTCGTCGTCAACGACGTTATCGTCATTGTCGCTGTCATTGTCGTTGTCGTTGATGCGGTCGTTGTTGTCGTCGGAACTGTTTAAATACGCGACGGCGCTCTAATTACGCGTGCGTCATAAATAATTCCGCGGGGTTCTGCGCAGACTCGCTCGCTCACTCGTTCGTTCGCTCGCGCGCCGAAAGTAAATTCGATAATCGTGATTTGCAAAGGCCGGGGCTCTTTAAAAATCTCCTTTAAGATTCCCTCTGTCGCTCGGGTCGTTCCCACTCCTCCTCCTCCTCCTCCTCCTCCTCCTCGCCCCCCCTCCCTCCCTCCCTCGCCCCTCCTCGTACTACACGCCATTCGGCCCGCTCCATCAACCCCCTCCATCCCCTTTCCACTCGCATCACGTGCGCCTTCGTTTTTTCACGGCGGCTCGGCCTTTTCTTTTTTCTGTCAAGCCCTCGGGTAACGAGCCTGGAAAACCAGAACTGCCGGACGAGCGCCTTTTTCACTTTTTGGCGACATGCGCGCACTGCGATTTGCTCGCGTTTACTCGCGTACTTAGGCCCTTCCACCGGGTGCGATGTGAGCGAGCGTCCGGTCCTCGGTGGATATTTTTTCCCAGCCCCACTCCTGGACGGCGATTCGCGCATTGGCCGAAATGACGCTGAGAACGGCATCGCGAGGCGCAATGCAATGTTTAATAATTGCCGATTCCGAGCCCGGGATTTGCGAAAGGTATTTTTGATGGGGACTTTTTGGTCTTGTGCGAGGCAAGTATGTTGTTGTGATAACTGCGCTATGCTTACCTCTTCAAGCTTACCTCTGCAAACATTTTATTCCCAGCCGAGCGGTGGATGCAAAAATAATTGCAGATTCCCGATAAATAATAAACAATTTTACAATACAGGTTCTGGCTTTAGAGGAGGGCATTAAATTCGTGACTACTAGTGACTAATGACCATTACTAATGGCTACTGAATATTTTTTATTCGTTAATTGAATATTGAAGGTCAATGCCAGATGAGTCAAGGATAACTAAAAGTTACTTTTTCAACGCTTTGATGGCCCGGATAACGATCCCCCCCCGAGAACAAAACGTCGCTTTACATAACATTTAGTTAACAGTTTTTCATTTCAGGTAATATTTCGTCATAGTCTAAGAATAATAGTCATAGACGAGGTAAAATTGGTTGTAATCGTAATTCTATGTGTACCATCCACTTGCGTACGTGTAATTAGAGCAATAAATTAGAATTAGGAATAATAATTTATTTAATCATTTATTTTATTTCTCTTTTTTTGTTTTTTATTTTTCTTTTGTTTCTTTTTTTATAGCATTGGAAAGAACTTTTCAATTATTAATACTATTTATTTGTTACATCTTATGTCATTTTGACGTTCTCTCCAATTATATACGTTGTATTATGACAGCGCGATAAATAAGATTAAAGGATAATTAAGAAAACAAAAACAAAAAAAAATTGTCATTCTCAACTTGCCGTATTGTATTAGCATCGTAATATTCTAATATTCCCTCGTGATTTTATGTTAAGTCATGCAGTAGAGTTTCATCTCTCACGTTTATAAACAAATCGATTCGCAGCTTCGGTTTAATCGATAAAATGATAATTAAGTTTAAAATCTCTTTGGATTTCGTATGCAACGTGAAAATTCAACTCTTTCTCATACAACTTTCAGATACTATAAAAATTAAACTCTGAAATTGCATTGAATTGATATATTTAAGATTTAAGATGTTGGTCAGCTGGTCATTTCAACCAATGACCTTGTAAATAAATATTGTATTTATTAATTAAAACAAAAAAAAAAAAAAATAAATAAAAAATTTGACATTTTGCATTAATAAAATATTCGAAATTACGACGTTCTACGTAGATATCATTTATTATTATTTATAGTCATTTTTAGTTCTAGCGAATCGATTAAAAGTTTTAAAATTTAAATATACTTTGAGTTCGTATTTGTCTCTTCGAGTCTTCTGGAATGCTTTATTTTATTGGCCAACCTTAATGCGCTGTAAATTAATCAATCTTGAATGTAAAAGCATGGAAAGTAACTGTTAATTTCATTTAATTAAGCTATATAATTTCTTTATGAAAGTGATCTGAAATGAAATTCAGCGAAAATAGCGTAATAAAATGAAAATGAAAATTGCTTAAAAATAAGACTGCAGTTTTGTCCGAAGTGTGTTTCCGTAATTAGTACTCGTTAGATATCGATACTAATGAAATAAATGGCAATGGGAGGAGAGCGATTTACCGGAGCAGGTCACGATGAATGTATCCGCGTTTGTGATAACGTGTATACACACACACACACACACACACACACACACACACACACACACACACACGTTGGATGCGTGCGTGTGGATGCGTGCGTGTGGGTGCGTGCGTGTGGGTGCGTGCGTGTGGGTGCGTGTGCGTACGTGTGCGTGCGTGCGTGCGGATCGTAAAAATGAATGAAAATGTATAAGCCGTATCTTTATCGTCGATTGGAAATATGGAACAGGAATTTTCTGAAAGACAAGTGACTTTGAGAGGCCGCGGTCGCCAAAGCGGTGAGCGGAGTCGATGGTGGTAGGGTGAATGGGCGGTACGGGGGGAGGATGAGGGGATGGGCGGGAGGGGATCGTCGTCGAGCATAACGGTAAATTGAATAAAATTTATTTACAAAATTACATCACCTTTCATTTAAAGGCAAAAGGCACACGTGCGTGTATATATAAATTCACGGCGTCGCGGACGCATTAGCCGTGTGCCCGGCATCGTCAAGCACTTGCGCTTTTCTCGGAATCGCTCGGCCACGGTAATATATAACGAGGCGTGACAGAATTTTCGAAATGGCTAGCGAAAAGGATTCGCGAAGGTGTCCACGTGCGCGCACCCATCGGCCCCGTCCGTCACCTGCTTTACAATTTTTGCGAGGCCCGGAGAGGAATATCGGCCGGTTCCCGTTTCGCGCTTCTGACCCAGTTATCCCCGATGTGCACGCGCCCGAGCTACGCGTGTCACGGATCCGGGAAGGTTTTATCAGCGGGAGAAAGCCTGCACGTAAGCGTCCGTTCCGGCCGTCCTGCCTCCCTCCTGCCCCTCGCGTCGTTACATGCCTTGCCGCCCCTCCCCTCCCGCCAGCCGCTCCTATCACTCTCCGTCGTTCGTCTACGATTTGCCGGACCCCTTTCTTTCCCTTTCATGTAAGCCAAGCTCAGCTTGGAGAAACAGCGCACTTTTCACCTGCAACTCTCTAATGCGGAGCGAGTCGAGGTGAGCGAGCGAGCGACCAGCCAAGGCTTATCAATTCGCGCACTCGATTACGCTGATTTTATTGCGGCGCTCCGGCCCTTTTGACGCATGCGCGCGACGCTCCGTAAGCGCAGACTCGCTTCATACGCACACTGAGATTCGTCACTCGTACCTTTTTTACTTTATCGATATGGATTATGCCGAGCTCGTTGTACATTCGCATATACTCCGGCTCCCACCGTAATCCCGTAAAATCACAATGCACTATAAGTTTATGCATTCCCATCATCATCTGTATAATTGTATTAACGACGATAAAATTGGCGTTTAGCGAGTCACTCACTATCATTATAGCGAGTGTATATTTTACAATTTGTTTCGAAGTAATATTAATTCGCTCGGGATATCGAGTAAGGCTGTCATCCAAGTGATTTCGTCAATTTTAAGATCCGATTGGACTTTCCAAATGTGCTTCGTCATTACCACAATCGATTAAATCCTAACAATTTCAAAATAACGTTTTATCGAAAAGCTTGAGATTAGCACGAATAATTGACACTACTCATTTAAAATTATCAAAAACTAAGGAAAACTATTAATGCCATTTAATGACATTTCAACTGATAACGCTCTACGTCTATCGTACCTATTAATTTTCATTTTAATGAAAAGTACGATTTTTCAATATTAAATCGTTTATTATCTTAAATCTTATATTGAAACTCAAATCATTGAATTAATTGGCGATTATGAAGGATATTAAGAAAACTAGGTAGACACTTGCTCGTAATTTTTATTATTATTAAAATCGCAAGATTTAGGTTGGTTATTTGTATCGAATCTTATTGACTGTTTGTGTTATGGATGAAAGAAAAAAACAAAAAAAACAAAAAAAAAAGCAGAAGAAAAAACAGGAGAAAAATTTTAAATGTACGATAATTAGTTGTCACAGACGCTAACGGCTTTCCGATATTCAAAGTACATTGAAAAGTAATTATTTAGAATTTTATGTTAAAATCATTTAGCTCGGTATGCAATTTGTGCTAGAATTTGACAAATAAATTATACCGTGAATTTTAAGATTGCTTTATGAAAATAAAATAAATAATGCGAAATAATGTAAGGATATAATGTAGAATATATGAAATTAACGATTGGTTAAATCGAGGTTATATATACTTATATGTATATTTAATTATTTTACTTAATAATCATAATATGATTGTGATAGGTAGAAAACCGTTTGGCATAGTAGTAAAGGAAAATTATCATAAAAATATCTGAAAAATAATCGTCAACGTATTATTAGTAATTTATACGTTGTATGCCGCACAAATAAGTGTAAAAAGAGTTTTTGGAAAAATATATATTGCACCACGGTAATGAAAAAAACTGTTTATAGATTGGAAGATCGTCAATTCGGTTGTCGCATCATCATTGGCGGGGCTCCAGATTCATCCCGAGTTAAATATCACGAGGACTACAAGAAGTGCTGGTTGTAATAAAAGTAAAAAATAAAAAAAAAAAAAATAATAAAAAAAGTTAAAAAAATAAAAAAAAAAAAAGGATAAAAAAAATGCTAGCAAATTACCATTTCGGAATTTCATTGGACATATCGTCGATAGTGAATGTGTTTTATCCTGATTGTTTTCGCTAATGTATAATAAATACTTCAGTGTATAATACTTCATTAATAAAAATATAAAAAAAAAAGAAAAAAAAAAAAAGCCACGGACCGGCAGTATTTTAATTTCAAAGTATTTGACGAATAATGCGAAAAGTTTTATACATAAATTTTATTACGTCAAGATAAAGTATGCTGCTTGACGCTCGACTATTAGGGAAAATCTTGTATAAATAATAATCAAAATCCATTAAAATAATATTTGTATTCAATTCACAATGGTTGCAATTTAATTGAAGTAAAAAAAAAAAAAAACTTAAAAAAAAAGATAAAGAAATATGAAGAAGTAGATGATGAAGAAGAAGAGAAAAAGATCAAAAACAAGAAAAAGAAAGAAAAGGAAAAAGAAAGAATGAAAAGAAGAAGAAGAAGAAAAAAAAGAAGAAGAAGAAGAAGAAGAAGAAGAAGAAGAAGAAGAAGAAGAAGAAAAAGAAAAAGAAGAAAAAAAATCGATTCTAAAGTTATTTTATTTTTGGCCTGGATTATTGGATACGCGAGCTAATTTTAGAATCGCAATTCATTAAAAACAAGCGAATACATAAAGATGGTCAGATGTTTAAAAGTAGATGCTCGTGAAAAAAGATAATTTATAAAATTATTTACGTGAATGGCTTCTTAATTTCATTGAAGGATATAATGTGCGCTGCTAGTTGCATTTCTATAAAAGCCTTTTACTCTTACGAATCTTAAAATTTTAAATTATTCTTCGCACCTTGAGTTTAAAAAAAAAAAAAAAAAAAAAAAAAAAAAAAAAAAAAATAAAATAAAATAAAATAAAAAAAAACAAAAAGAAAAGAAAAAAGTATGGATAATTTTTAGTTGCTTCAACGAGAAATATTACACGGGTGTAGACGTTTTGGCCTATATCACGACGACGGTTAATCTAGTGTCTGCATTATAAATGGCATTATAGATTATAATTATATGCTCGATTATATGAAATGTGCATGCTTTTAATGAAAAGTCCATGCAGCCAGTGTAATAGGAAAAGCAAATTAATTTTTCTTCGAGGCATTATTATCATTATCATTATTATCACTATTATTGTTATGATTGTTATTGTTATTGTTATTGTTAATGTAATCGTTATTGTAATCGTTATCGTTATCGTTATCGTTATCGTTATCGTAATCGTTAACGCTAGTCCTTATCGTTATCGTGATCGTTATCCTTATCGTCATCGTTATTCTCATTGTTACTTTCATTGTTATTCTCATTTTCAATATTGTCAATATTGTCAATATTATTATTGTTCCCATTGTTGTTGTTGTTCCCATTGTTGTTGCTGTTGTTGTTATTATTATTATTATTGATGGCAGTTAGGTCGAGTATCAAGGATCGTATAGAATCCTATTATTGACATATTGTTCGTCGTTAGCACGGAGATCGTCCTTAGCCATTAACAAATCGCGCCAGCCAACGCGTTACAAGGCTTGCAGCGCGCTCGCCTTATAAATAATAAAGCTTCATTGAAATAATAATTGAAATTTATCCATTATAATTATATTAATTTTGTTTCAAGTTTAAGAATAAATTCAATCACCGGGAGTATAAAAAATCCGTTCGACGTTTCTTATTACATAGTTGGTGTCTTGTTTTGAATTATATAAAACCTGTCACGGTATTAAAAGGCTTAAATTACACGGGAATTTTGAATCTCGGAAGATATTTTTAAATCACAAACTGTTCTGGTTATAAATCGTGCGGTAGTACCGTGATTTTAAATTTTGATAAACGCCGCTAGCCATTAAAAGCCTTGCACGCTCGTATGCGCGTAAATTTAACCCATTGAACGACTTATTTGAATAAAAAATTATCGCCGCGTATTTAATCGTCGGTGTAGTGGCATCAATCATATCTAATTTATAAAATGCGCCGCGTGGCGTTAGAAAGCTCCTGCCTATAACACTCGGAATTATAAAAATAATGTAGGACTGGAGGCGAGATAATGTTGGTGCGATTACGATTTTATTCGGTGCCGGGGCAATCGACATTACCATTGACAAGACCACTACTTGACAACCGAGTCTAATTATAACATACAATAACAGTGGCATAGGTTGGGGGAAGGGGGGGGGGGGCTAAAAAATTATGCAATTACAGTATAATCGGGCGATTTCACTTACACGAGCGCATATGAGCAATAATAGTAAGAGTCGCCGGAGCACGTGCACCGGCAGCATAAATTCGCACGCAACGCCGAGGCATTATTCCGTACGGCTTGGGCTCGTATTTTAAAAGAAAAATCGCACCGACGGAGCCGGCGAGCGAGAGGCGACATAAAAAAGCGCCGAGGCGAGTTTAAGATCCAGTCTGAGAAAAGGGTTGAAAGTTGTCTCTCTGGCTGGGACGGTGAGGGAAGGGCCGCGCGCGTTTTGTGCGGCACCTCGGCTTAATTGCGCGACTGCGTGATGGGGAAAAGCGAAAAAAGAGGCGCTCCCTCGGGATCGTTCGCGTGAAAAAGGGGCCGCGGGAGGGACCGAGGGCGGCCTGGGATGGGGTGAACGTAGCCGATGGGGGTGGGGTGAGCGAGGGGGTTCGGGGCGGAGTTGGGTGGGGGCAGCGGGGGAGGGAGAAACGGCAGAGTGGATGAGATGTGGAGCTCGATATGTTTTTGGCGGGACCGGCTGAGGCCCGCGGCAGCGGCGGTAGCGGCAGCGGAGGTAGCGGCAGCGGAGGTAGCGGCAGCGGAGGTAGCGGCAGCGGAGGTAGCCGCAGCGGCAGCGTCGACGACGGCTACTCTCGTAATTTATTATCCTCGGCCGTTCTCAGCGATATGACGCGTAAGTGCCACTGCGGACGTATCCTCCTTTTTCCCCGTCTTCGCTCCACCTCGTCGCTTGGTTTTAATTTGTACGACGCTCCATTTCCTCCTCGCGATCGACTCCCATCCCTCATTGGCTCAGCGCCCGACGTGAGCGTAATTTCTTTTTCAGATATATTTAAACGCTTTGCAAAGCCAGAGCTTTGCACTGCTTTTTTTGTTTATTTTTTTGTTTTGTTTTTGTTTGTTTTTTTTTTTTCCTTTTCTTCTTCTTCTTCTTCCCCCTCCACCCCCACCACCCCCACCCAATCGCCCCCTCCACTCCCCTCCATCCCCCCTACCCATCCCCCTTTACCATGCGAGACAGCGTCTACAAATGGGAATCTCTTTCTTTATGCATTCACGCGCATAACGAATACTCGTGAGGTGTGACGGATTTGGCCTTACGAGCTCCGTCCCATTATAAAAAAAAAAAAAAAAAAAAAAAAAAAAAATAGAGTTCCATCCTCGATGGCATCGCCGCTAATTTAAACGACCATTACTTTTGTTTCCTCTCGCCGTTACATTATCTCCAATTTTACAGGTGAATCTCGAATTATTGCAAATGCCAATCCCGTACTCGCGATATATTCAAATTATTCTACATATTCTGCCCAATTAATATTATATATGAATTTTTGCCAATGAAACTCGACGCATAACTTATCGACGCTTATCATAATTCGTTGAATAAATAAGCACTTTGACTCGGAAATAACTAATGTATTAACATTTTAATGCAACGAATATTCAGCAACGAATTGAGTTAAATTTTGTAAGCTCCGGGTAGGTGTATCGAGGGAAGCTTAGAAATAGAAATTTGTACAAGACTAAGTATAAAATATTGAGAGGTCGCTTTTAATCGAAAGTCTCTTTTACAAGCATAAAATATGCAAAATTCAAGAGTTGAAATGACCGCTCAAGCAAAGCTTAACCTTTCGTAAATAAATTGTCCTTTGCTAATTTATTTTAAAAGTAATTCTAATGGAAAGACCAAATATATTTATTGCTTCTGAAATTTGAATCTTAAATTTTATCCTTCGATTGTTAATCGATTTTCACGGGGCCATCGGATACCATAAATAGTCAATTTATTATAAATTTTTTCAGACGACAATGGCTAAAAGCGCGGACTTTTAATTATAACTATAAAAGATAAAAAGCGAACAGTTATAAAATTCATAACTGTATTTTAGTTCTAACGCCTCGTAGAATCGACACGTATTTATGCATTAATTTTGTTTATTCGTCTGTTAGGTAGATCGACTTGTCCCTAAATGCCCAAACTGCTATTTATTATTTTTCTTAAAACTTATCATTGCGTTAAATTCTTCT
Organism: Ceratosolen solmsi marchali; assembly: GCF_000503995.2. NCBI lineage: Eukaryota > Metazoa > Arthropoda > Insecta > Hymenoptera > Agaonidae > Ceratosolen > Ceratosolen solmsi. The sequence goes on along the minus strand of NW_011948414.1, from coordinate 3,143,525 downwards.
TTTTTTTTTTTTTTTTTTTTTTTATAATGGGACGGAGCTCGTAATATTAGTGCCAAATCTCACATATCGATATAGAATTCAGACGTGAGTTGACATTCTAAAAAATTGTGTTATTTTGCTTGTTTTTAAGAATATGTGAATTACTAGAAGGTACTTTTTACGGTAAAGACTAGTTCTTTTATTTTATTTTTGTTTTTTTTTTCCTTTTCTTTTATTTGCGTCCTGAGACATTACATTTGCATGATGTATTGAGAGAGATTTTTTTTTGCTGCATTTGGCGATCATGCTTTCATTGACTGTCAAAAGCAACAATTTACAAATTGCCGAATCTTGTTTTAAAACGTCGATTAAATTACATAGAAAATTCTTTCACATTTCATTCGATGAACGATACTGTCAAAAATCTCTCTCTCTCTCTCTCTCTCTCTCTCTCTCTCTCTCTCTCTCTCTCTCTCCCTCTCCCTCTCTCTCTCCCTCTCTCTCGACTGAGGCGCAAATCATTGAACAATTTGTTTATGCTTTCAGGGTGAAACAGGCGTTCGATCACCAAGTGAAATGAGAAAAAAGAAAAAAAAGGTAACGAAGAAAAGAATGAAAAAAAAGAAAGGAAAAAGGAGAAAAAGGTGAGAAAAAAAAAAAGAAGACGAAGAAGAGGAATAATACATGGAAGAAAAATGACAAACAAATGAGCGACAGAGTTAGAAGTACAAGTAAAAAGATGAGAAAGAAGTAGAAATAGGAAATGAAAGCTTTAAAACAAAGCTCAAAACTCAATGCTCCCCAAGCTATGGACCTACGTCCGCGGCTTTTAATAACAAACTTAATTTAATATTTATAATATGAAATAATAATAATAATAATAATAGTAATATAATAAGCGGCCCTTCGGATTTACAAGAGCAATGGTGGCACTCGTTCGCCAGGCACTTATAATTAGCAAGCGAACGTAAATCAGAATAAAGCAGTGGCGGGGTGGAGAGTAATGGGGGGAGGTGGTGGTTGTCGTCGTTGCGGTGGGGAATGGCGTGGGCGAAAGCGGTGGGCGGGCGGGCGGGTAGGTGGGTTGGTGAAGGGGGGTGGACGGTGGGGTGGGGGTGGGGTGGGATGGGATGGGATGGGGTGGGGTGGGGCGGGAGAGACAGGAAAGCCGACGAGTTTGACGGTAGAGGGAGGCGGTGAGGCGGGCAAGTGTGCGGTGGCGAAAGACGTTGGACTAAGGACGCATCGAATTTTCGGGGTTAAGAAAATTCGAGCGACTTAACCGGGTTGGTTAATGCGTTAATATCTCGAGGACGCGCACTCGGGTAGGGCGAGTCGTATGTAGGATGCGGTGCGCCCGCGAGGATATCTCGAACTCACTTTCGTCCCGGCCGCGAGCGGTCACTTTCCTCCCGTCGCCGTCCTCGTCGTCATAGGCGCGCGAGAGAGAAGGAGAGGAGGCGTGGGCCATCCTCCATACGCGCCATATTCACGGGGACGACGTATGCGCACCTGTTACGCACAGGCCGGTCGCCGAGCGAGAGAACGAGGGAGAGCGATAAGAGGAGAGGAGCGCCGCCGAGACGTACAAGGAAGTCAGTCAAGTTCAGGGCCTTCCAGTTTCACGACCGGCTCTTTCAGGGCGAGACGCGCGCCCGAGGACGCCAACGAGGATTGGCCGCCTCGGGCGCTCCCCGCCGCCTATTAACGCCGGCATCCTCGGCCAAATCGATCAGCTGATCGGCGGGTTGCACTCGTGCTCCCCTCCTGTCACGGGGCTCCTCTTTCTTCGAAAATCCGCAGCCCCGCCGACGGGGCTGCCGCGGCCTTGGGCTTACTCTATTCCTAATTGAATGCCGGCTCGTCCTTTCCTCGGGTTCGGCTCGCGCGCCTTAACACGTCGCGCTCGACGACGCCGCTCCTGCTTTTATCGCTTTACAACTCCCGACCGATTTACATTAGCGCAGCCTAGCGGCCCGCTTCTGACCGCGGATGACTGAGTCGTCGTGGTCGTTGTCGTCGTCGTCGTGGTCGTCGTGGTCGTCGTAGTCGTCATCGTCGTCGTAGTCGTCGTAGTCGTCGTAGTCGTCGTAGTCGTCGTCGTCGGGGCAATGACGGTCGGGGGAGGGGCGAAGCGTGGCGAAATGGGCGGGGGCGGTGGTAGACGGGGGGTTAAGACGGCACGACGGTGGCGGTGGAAGGAGGTAGGTGGTAGGAGATAACTGGGTGGGAGGTAGGAGGGCGAGTGGGAAGAGGCGGTGGAGAAAGAGGAGGAGGAGGAGGAGGAGGAGGAGGAGGAGGAGGAGGAGGAGGAGGAGGAAATTCCTCCAGCGGCGGCGGAGG
>NW_011948414.1:3112502-3140842 GCF_000503995.2 Ceratosolen solmsi marchali | reverse complement strand
AAATTCCTTCACCGGCGGCTGATTTTACTTTTTCCAGAGTGAAGTTATCTCGATTGAAATTCCTCTCGCTGTGCGCCTATGTAAGGAGCCTCTACGCGAATTACCGTGTTATTCGTACGGTTCGCGCTCGGCCCCGCCTCCTCTTTTTGCACCTTCATTTCCTTTGTCCTCCTTCTTATTTCTCTCCGCATAAACATGGTAAAATGTAGAACGAGTTGTCGACGCATCGTTTCTGATCAATCCTGACACACCGGTGAAACGGCCAGGCAAAGGAAAATAAGAACAACCTGCGCCAACACAAGGAGTAATAAAACGTCTATATCTTTCCCTCCCCTACTCGATTCTTCTCATTTTGCTCCTTTTAGCATTCTCTGTCACTATATTTACCTTTTTGCGTGCGTGCGAGCTGTGTACCCGTATACAACTTCATAATTTATTAATACTCGATCGAAGGGAAACGAAACGAATTGGGGTAGGGAAGGAAGTCCGAATGTTAAATTTACTTTATATGACCATACATGCTTCCTTTAAAGTTTATTATTAGACGTTATTTCGTGCTGTTTGGGTAATGTTGAAGGTAGCTTTGGAAAATCAAATTAGAGCTTTCGTTTAAATGCTCTTAAATATTTTTCGAGAGAAAACGATTAAACATTGAAAACTGACGATCGTTCTTTATTCGCATTCTCGTTCTATTTTTCGATTTTTCTTTTTCTATTATTTATTATCTATTTTTCACATCATTTATCGTTACAATGATCGAACTAAAGCGATAAATCGACTTTGCTACTTCGCGATCGACAAATAGCCCATTTTTACCAAACTCTTTCCAAAGATATTGAATAATCTACGAGCTTTGACCGCCTAAGTAATTATCAAATTTAATTTATTCCTAAGTATAATCAAGAATAGGTTTAACCTCTCTGTGCCTGCTTATATGCGTGAATGCGTTGATGCTCGCGCGCATGCGCATATATGTTCTTACGTCTTACATCTTCGTATATAGTTTTTCATTTAATGGCATATTGGAAAGATATCCAACACAATAAGAAATTTATAATTCGTATGATTCATTTCACCCGAAACTTATATTTTGTATTAGATAAAGAGAAAAATTTACATATAGCTTACTTTCGCTTTACGAGAGAAAAAAAAACAACAACAAAAAAAAGAATAAAGAAGAAAAAAACAGCATCCTTAACTGTATAATCCTACGTTAAAAAAAATGTTAAACTCCATAATTTAAAGAATTTTGAAGACGTTAAATTTTGAATATTATTTTCAAGGTCAGCAGTAAAATGAGTAAAAATTATGATCATTTAAATTAATTATAAACGATATATTTTATCATTTAAACATTATTATTATATGAATTTTTCTATAATATTATATTTCCATATCCTATATTTATCCCCTTTAATCAACATATATTACATATTCTAATGTGATCTCCTTTCCATTTTATAGATTACTTTTTGAATATCTAATTTTCATTTTACACTATTTACCATATTTTAAGTATAAAAAAAAATAAAAAAAATAATAAAATTAATATCCATTGATTAAAAAAAAAAATTAAAAAAAAAAAAAAAATAAAAAAAAAAATAGAAATATTAATATTGTTATAATTCAAACTTAATTTTAATTATATTAATTTTAATATAATAAAAATTACAATCCAATATATACAAATTAATTATTAAATATATTTGTGCATTCAAAATACATATCAAATATATATTTGTAAATGGTTTATTATTAGTGTTTAACTAAGCTACTTTATAAAATTAATTCTCTTGTTTATATATATATATATATATATATATATATATATATATATATATATATATATATATATATAAGTTTTATTGATCGATAGTTTTCTTTAATACATTTATGTTAAAAACAATAAATGTGCTTTTAATATACATTTGCCTTTTGTTTTAATAAAACTTCATTTTTCATCCTTATTATTTTTTCCAGTATTTTAACGATACAAATGTGCGCATGAAAAAAAAAATTACATCAACGATGTCCGTTAAATATTATTAAGCAAATGGAGAAAAATGCTCTTTATAATATACAAATAAAAAAATGCTTTTTTTTTTTTTTTTAATTGGTAACTTTAACGATTTCTCGTTTAATAGAGTCATTTTAAATGTAATAAAGTCAAAGAGAACTTATAAAATATATTTCAATATTTAAAAATGATTCTTAAATTAAATTAATATCGACTTGAAAAATTTTACAACAACATTTTTTGCTAACAAGCAGCTGATAATTGTATACTACATTATTCTTTTGTAATCCATACATTTGTTCCATTGAGTGGATTGAATGGATTGAATCCATTGAATGAATCCAAAATGTAATTCCAATGAATTACAAATCCGAACGAAAGGAATATATTGGGTAAACTGCGATCAATCAGTGACGAGAAATGAGTCATTTCATTAAATTATGTATCGTTCCTCCATCCCAGAGTCTTGTCGAGCTGGCTCATTAAAACCAGACTATGAAACACATCCTCTTCTTCAGACCTAAAAAATGTCTGACATAACACGATGAAGTAACATGTTATCTTTTGATCGCGGATTCCACCGTTCAGAAGTAGACCATAAACATCATTTCTTTCCTCGTTCTGTCCTCTCTCTTTCTCTCTTCATCTTCCTTTCTCCCTCTCCCTCTCATTCGCTCTCTCTTCTCTCACTCTCTATCGCTCTCTCACCTCATTCACTCGCTCACTCACTCACTCACTCACTCACTCACTCACTCACTCACTCACTCACTCACTCGCGTCTCTCTTTCTTTTGCTGTCTCTTAAAAGAACCTCTTCTCGGTCCGCAATAATTTTAAATTTGTTTTACACATTATCGGACAAGTTGTCACTTAGTCTAAAATAATTCATAAGATTCTAGTCGTAAAAATTAACGGTACATAATGTGAATAAATTTCCGAACAATTTTCATGCAAAATATATCTATAAACATGTTTTAGTAATTATACTGCAATAATAGAATACACGAGAATACTATCAGTTTTTTGATAAGCTATCATTGATGATCATGATTCATTATTAATTAGTCCACTTCCTACCGACTGTTATATATATTTAATTTTTTTTAATAATTCAGTATGTTATTGCATAGCGACTATTATAAGCGACTTTAATGGATTTAAAATATATGATGGGAATATTTTTTATCTTAGACTTTTAATTCTAAATATATAAAATTATTTATATTCTGCTAACTTCGCACAACTCTCATTGATTAAAAAATCATTTATCTTTATAATGCTCATTATTAATCCTAAAACATAAATTAGAAGTATTGAATATCAATATATTAATAATATTCGTGACAATATAGTGTTGCAAACACCTCTCGCATATCAAATTGTATTATATTTTAATATATCGAATGGATATATTATTTATTAAGGAATCAATTACATTCGCGTAGTTTAATTTTTTTCACTTAATAAGCAAACTGCAATGACGTGCAATATTCTAGAATTAAAGTTTTTAAAGGGACAAAGTGGAATGTGAAAATTTAATGTAAATAAAAAGCAAAATGAGGTACAATTAATTGCGTTTATTAATGAACGTATTTATATACGTCGAAGCTTAAGATATTAAAAGTGAAGTAACTAATGTATTAAACACTGCATATGTGCATATCTGTATGTGGCTGTACGTACATTAATATTAAAATTCATAATTATCCATACATATATTCGATTCTACAAAATATTTATATGTATTTATTTGTCATAAATAAATAACGAGTATAACGAGTGTTTTATTATTATTTTAGTGTAAAGTATGCTGTTCCGCCACATCGGTTTCTTAAAACCAAAGTAGAAAAGTTATAACAATGAAACGAGTATTTAAATAAACATGATAATTTATTAATAAATGAAAATACTCAATTTTCCACATTATGCGAAGTCACTTACCATTGTGCCATTATTTGTGTTAAATTGCCGATGATAAAAACTATTTGATAAACAAAAAAACAATATTTAAGCGGTAAATTTGTGCCATTAGTTGTAGTAGTAGTAGCAGTAGTAGTAGTAGTAGCAGTAGTAGTAGTAGTAGCAGTAGTAGTAGTAGTAGCAGTAGTAGTAGTAGTAGCAGTAAGTAGTATTTAAGCGGTAAATTAGTAGTAGCAGTAGTAGTAGTAGTAGCAGTAGTAGTAGTAGTAATAGTAATAGTAATAGTAGTAGTAGTAGCATATCTCATATTAAATATTGTTAAGAATTGAAAATTTTTAATAGATAATATACAACAAAAACCTAAAAAATACATAATTCATCTTAATCACTTATAAATTAAATAATATTTACATCCAAAAAATCTTACCATTACCAGTATGCCCAGATAATATGTATTATACATACAATAAACAATTAATTATAATGTTTAAAATATGCATGTGAACAAATAGAAATTGGTAGATTACTTAAATAGACTATACGACACTTATTTTAATGTTAATTAATATTTATTAAAAATAATTGTTCACGATCAATTTGTTATTTTTACTAAATTTCTCTTTGCATCTATATATATTATTGTGTAATTTTTATATAAAACGAATATACATGTCACATTTACCTTATAATTTATAAAAGAAAAAAAATTCAAATACGATACGTAGTATTTATTATTTGTATCATATGCGTAATGATGAAGTAATCCAAGAGGATAAATACATAAAAGTTCGTAATGATAAAATTTAATATGTTAGATTATTAAATTAATAACTAATACAAAGTTCATATCTATCCTTTCTTCCTTAAAAATATATATTATAATCGACATTGGGCTGACTGACTCTCATCGAACGACACTCTTATACGTAATTGTATTCAGAATTTTACTTGTGCTGTAATAATTTATGCAATTCGCTCTTTGTTATAATTCGTATTCTTGTTCTATCGGAATTTTTTGCCACTTGGTCAGTGCCTAGTTAAACAAATATCAATCTTACCTATTATAAAGATTGTAAGCGTATTTGTAAATGTGATTTAAATGAAAATTAAATTAAATTTAAATCATGATTTCAAAATTGACTAAAAACTTTTTAAGAACTTTGTCTCTATTATTATTCAAGCTAATGCCAGCTTTTATTACTTTTATTTATATATAAATCTTATAATTAGAGAAAAAACCGCTGTGTCAGTAGGATAGCTCATAATCTATTTAATAGATTAGCCAGTAAATATCTCCTGATTCTATTTCATTTATATTAATTTAATCATTCCATCATTAACTGATTGCTTTTTAATAGATATTCAATAACTTTTATACAATGATTATTTAATTCATTAATTTTATTTTCAATCAATACTATTTATCATACAACAGATTCATTTTATATTATGATTCAAATAAAACTTTCCAAGCAAAAAACCAGCTATTTACGATCATTAGGGTATTGATGAGCTGGCCATTAACCTAAGTTTGTCTTCCATCAATTATTTATATTTCTTCATTGCAAGAAAACTTTTTTTTTTATTTCTTTGTATTTTTACTTGCTTGATTGATGTACATTTGTAACGAGAGATGCAGATGTAATTTTGCCGTTTATTTATTTTACTTTTGAATTTTAATATTTATTATTTTAAAGCATCTTCCTATATATATATATATATATATATATATATATATTTATATTTATATATATTAGTATATATATTTAAGCATATATTTTCTTATTTTAATGCACGATATTGTTTGTCTATTGTAAAATAAAAACACTTTAAAATCGAGTCTATAATTAATGTTTGATCAATATTCTTGTCTTAATATTGTTGCATCTTATAAAATTATTGCTTACATTGGAATATTTGAAAGAATGAATTGAAGATATTTATAGGCGCATATATTCGATAATAATGGATAAATCTTTCGATTCTTCTATTTTGCAAATGTCACTTTTAGAATAAATTTCCTTCTCATGTCCATCGATTGTAATAAATTTTCTATTAACATTCGCCAAACAGAAGCAGTAGAAGCGACCGATAAATTAGATTAAAATAATATAATAAAAAAAGTAATATTTTCTATTAAGAAGCAAGCAACAAAGTATGTATAGAATATTCGGTGAATCTTAAACTTAATTTTAAAAGTCGTATTTAAAAAGTCGACATTCTCGACTTCTCAAAACAATATATGTATAATTTAATCGATTGTATAATTTGATTAAAGTGACGATTTTCCAAATCCAAGCTGTTTACGATTATTTTACAGATTTAGAAACGTAACTTTCAAGTCATTGAATATACAGGCAAATTTGTATTATTATAAAATTTCTTATTATTTCTTAAGGCTAAAAATCTAATTTGATATGAAAAATAATTTACTATGCATGACTTTAAATAATGTATAATAATGAACGAGTATAACGTTTGAGCATGGAAAATCTGTTGCGAAGTAGGATGCAAATTTTTGCAGTTTACAATAGCAGTTTTACAAAGTACAGCGAGTAAACTTTGTAAAATTATTAATTTATAAAGAATATATTATAAAATACGTGTAATTTACAAAGGAAAAGCTTTTACGAAATAATGCAGGAACGAATGTGAATAAAATCCCACTATTTCCAATGATGATTTATAGTAATCATAGCAATAAAATTGTAGAAGCATAACCTACATTTCATCGTTAGCTATAATTGATTTTATAATGATGCATATTAGCGTAGAATGATTAAAATTTCCGAGTGCTTTAATTAATTTTCAATAGCACAAGGAGTTGGCAGCTAATGTCGGCTACGCGTTGCAGTATTTGAAATGCCCGAGTTTTGTGGCTCCGTTCGCATTTGCTTGTGACGAAAGAATTAGCAGTCCTTTGGCAATAATCTAAGCGATCACAATATGAAATAGAAAGACTAAAGTCTAGAAAACGATAGAACGAGGCGAGGAGTAGTCGGCGAGCCGAGGCTTTTTCCTTTTCTCTTTATCTATCTTTATTTCTCTCTCTCTCTCTCTCTCTCTCTCTCTCTCTCTTTTCTTTTTCTTTGCACAAGTTAAAGCTTCTTGACCTTGAGGATGTAAGAATTACAGGTCGTACATTATCGGTCTCGTCCCGTTTCGTTGCGGTTGCAAAGGGGATAAAAAATAGTCCATAGATTCTTTCGGTCGAGGCTGGCTTCTTTTGTTCGTAGGAGACGTGTGCGCGACAATTTTGAAATGAGCGAAATTCGCGATTGGCGCAAAACCTATGCGCGTCCCTGTTTTCTTTGCCGCTGCCTTCATTTATTATGCCGATATTGGCGGCTCATAAATTTTTCAGGGATCGTTTCGCTACTTTTATTGGCCTGTCTGCTTCTTCAGCTGTAATTTTATTCCCGCTGGCTTTATTTGAACATTGTGTCGGTAAATGACTTGCTAAATATCAATTGGTTATTCTATTGTAGGCACATGGCAATGTGACCTGCGCAAGAAAAGCTGATGTAGGCTTTGCATATGTAGGCAATTTGTAACCGAGTTTCACGTTTGGAGTTTTTAATAGAACGGAAAATTGTTGTTATCGAGCAGATGTAAGGAAATTGTTCACATTTATTTGCTTCTTATCGACACTAGATAAATATCAATGGTATATACCCACTTTCTAGTATAGAAGTTCTAACGAACAAAAAGTTAATCTATTTTCATGTCAACGTTAGTTTCACACTTTTGTAGATCTTTAAATCGATATGCCGTTTTACTATAAATGAAAAATTAAAATTAAATTATTTCATTGTTTTATATATAATTGTTTATGAAATACACTAAACTAATTAATAATCCCGTTATATTGAAATTTTTTTCTCTTTGAAAATTTATTTTTAAATTCTCACTCTATATGAAAGATTCTTCTCTTCGTAAATATGTTCCGGTAACGCCGCTATTCGTCAAAAAAAAAAAATTCTAATAGAAAGAATCGCTAGTATTCTGATTTGAAATTGCAATTAGAGAATGATGAATAAGATCGAAATATTTTAATTTTGTTATTGTTCCTAATAGATATTTAAGAGAAAGAGAAGGAGAATGATGTTACATAGTTTAACATCTGAATACAAGTAGATTTATAATCGTATGAAAATTAAATTTATTTCAAAAATATTTTATTTTTTCAATAGCATGAATTTATTATACGCAAACACACACACAAACACACACACACACATGCATATATATATATATATATATATATATATATATATATATATTTAATCACCATCTGCTTATCAGTCAATTTGTTAACACTTTACACACCTGCTTTTATTTAAGGTATACGTTTCTCTTTCAATTGTTCACAAACATGCTTTTATGCATATATATATATATATATATATATATATGCATATATTATGTAAGAGTATAGTTGTACAGTTATTATTTTGAAATACTTCTTTTTATCATTATCAAGTTATTTTTAATCTTCCAGGAAGCAAGCATAATTTTTTATTATACTCATATTTATTTTTGATAAAGTTCACTCCTACCCCTATTCCTATTTTTCTTGCAGAATTAAATTAATATGTCATTGACAAATTTGTTGTAATACAATGACTATTTATAAATGTAAATCTTGCTGGATAAATTACTGATAAATCGGTGATATCGAACCTCGCATGGATCTTCTCATAATGATAATAATACTTTTCAGCGGACGTGAAATTCATATTAACAATTAGAGGAGTGCGCTTCAGTCTCAGGAAAATGAAGAAAAAGGAAGCTTCGGCTTGCGCAGCGAAAAACTCGCTAGGTTATTTGCAGCGTCAGTTTTGCCCCAGTGACGAGAATCCGCGTCTCTTCCTCCTTCCGATGATGTCTGATCGGCACACAATGACTGCTCACCTAGAAAGAACAGAGGTTGTAAAAGAAACCTTAGGTCGCTGTGAGAAAGTGCGCCCTACGTTATCGGGACGACAGTGCGCGACTGATACGCGCCGCCTTCCTTTTATCATCATAAAGTGTTATCAATGCAACGCGACTAGATAAGTACACGGCCGGAACAGGCAACTTCCTCCCTTTCTACCATTGGTCACATCTTCCTCGTCATGTGTCCCTCTTTTACATTGTAAGTAGCGCGCGCGCTCTACCTCTCCCATGACAGATAGGTGTTAAAATTGTACACGCGCTCCCCACGACAATGACGCGCAAAAGCGCGCGAGTGCATGCGCGCAGCGAATTGGAAACGTGCCGAAAAAGTGCAGCTCTTGCAAGGTCGCCACGTTTCAAGGACGCGAGGACGCGGGATCGCTGCACGATGCGTTCACTGCCGCACCACTGAGTGCTGGTTGATATTGGATGTGACGGCTAACTTCATCGATACCCCTTACCATCCCGTTGCATCCAAAATCCTACCCCCCCCTCCTCAATCCGTACCCCCTCCCGCCTGTCAATTCACCCCGTGCAATCTCCTCTTATTTTTAATTTTTTTTTTTCTTTTTATTAATTAACCTTTTCGAGCCGCGACGCGACACCCCATCATTTCTTCGGAGGAGATGAATTTTGCGGGGCTGATTTTATGAATGGCAGTCGTTTGATCGACTCATCGCGAACCAAAGGATGATTTATCATTTAGCCAGAGTCACGCAAGGACTTTCGTCCGGAGCTCAATGCAGCGGGAATCTATTAAAATTGGTCTCCGAGAATCGAAACGGCAATTCCAAGGAATTGTCGTCGTGGAAATTCCTCCATTTTCGGCTAATGCAACAGTGAATGAAGAATGGTGTTGGCCTTGAACTGCCGTGATGAAAATGCACGAATTAAGCTTGCTCGTTGTTGGGCACTTTCGTCTGTAATGGAAAGAGAGGGAAGAGTGGAGAAGAGAGACGAGTGCCATGGTTTCTAATGTCATCGCTGCTGACGCGGATTTTCTGCGAAATATTATGCTCACTGCACAATCACACTTTTTTTTCTTTATACCTCATTCTGTCCTCCTTCTCTCCCACCTTGCGCGCCTCCGCGATTCTCTTCCTTGTTTTCTTCGCATTTTTCTTTTCCGCCTCTACTGCCTATGTGCGTACAAATGCGCCTTTCAGGTCTTCATTATTTTCAATTTTTTTTCTTTTCTAGTTACGTTCGCGCGGAGGTAGACAAAAAATTCTCCACCACCAATGACAGTGGCATTCAAAATTATAGAAATGTTCCCTCTTCACGTATAAATGATAATTGATACATATTGCATTCTTAGAAATGCTTTCTTTATGAATTTTCCCGTTGACTTTTGCTAAACTTTTAATAAATTCATTATTAATAATGACACTTTGTCTAGATTGTAATTTCTCTGTTCATGAATGAGCTTTATAAATATACATAAATATATATATCAATAAAAATTTCTTTCATTTTTAAATAATATTGTTCTACGACAAGACATTACATAAAGGTAGATTTAATAACATAACACTAGGATCGAAATACACGACCTTTTAAAAATTTGCTTTCATGGCAGAAAGTGTTTTATTAATATGGTTTTAGAAGTGTGTCAAATAGTTGACTATGAATAATTTCTATAAACTGAATTATTTCTATAAATTTGACTGTTATCAATCGATTTTTTACGATGCGAACTTTTTTCAAATAAACGATTTATATAAATTAAGTTCATTGTCTCTATGACAAATAAATTGTATCAACATAATTACGAAAAAAAAAAGAAAGAAAAATTTTAATATAACGAACAAATGAGAAAAAAATCATTAGAAATTACTTATAAATCATCATTCCTACGTTATGGGCATAAAAATAAATTGTAATTGCGGGACAAACTGTATACATGCACTGCTCGCCCATTCATTTAATGAAAAAAAATTGGCACATTACAATATCACTATTATTTAAAATATCACTATTTATTAAAATTTATTAGAAAAATGTTTTGATTTTAGAAAATAGCTCTGCCTTACAATAATTCTTTAGATTCTTAAATATTTTGTAAATTTCTTGCAGTAGACGTAAAAGAAGAAACGTCAGAAGCTTAAATATTTGTTAAATTTGAATACAATATAGTGCAGTTCATGAATAAGCGATTGAAGAGTAAGAATTTGATAATAAACCTTAAAGTGCACAATTATTTATAATACCACGACTTACAGATAAATTATTTTTTAAAACTAATAAAAAGCTTGATCACTCTTGACTCGATTAATTGTTTGCCTTTCGAAATTTTAAGGAGCTTGGTTAAATTTTTTTTTTTTTTTTTTTTTTTTTTTTTTTTTTAATTACTTATTTATTTATTTATCATATATATATATATATATATATATATATATATATATATATATATATATAATAAATAAAACATCGGACACTCGCTCAAAACCTATTTTCTCAAGCAACGTTCGCAAACAATATACCCAGTGCAGCTTTCAAACTCGCCGCTTGATTCATCGACTTTCTCAATGTCTTTTCCTAGTCAGCTTAACAGTCGCAATGGCATCCAATTTTTAGACAATTAGTACATGCGTCCAGAATGTCATTTCGTCATTTATTGTGCGTTTGAAACATATACATTCGCCGGGTGAACGAGTCGACGGCCAATCGCTCGCGTGAAAGTGATAAGTTTACAATTGCCAAGCTGGTGTGCGCGCACGCACCCATCCATACACGCGTGACACCACATGCGGGCATATTTGCATTCGATTTCTTATGAGCCGATGGTGAAACCCATTAGCACGACCGATACATGTTTACGCACAAATACGCGCACAATAGCACACGCAAACATAAATAAATAAATAAATAAATAAATGTGTGCGCGCGCGCGCGTCTGTATCACTTTTACGGCTCTTACGGCGTTTACACATGCATGTGCTTCTGTGGCCTACGTTTACATTGTCGGGTTGATTGACTCAAATTAGAGTTGCAAATGCTATTTTTAACCGGTCGTTGCGAGTGAAAATACAATGACATCCTTTAACTCAAGCTTATTACAATTTCCTTTATTCTTTATTTATTTATTTGGAATAGTAGGTTGTTGTACAATATAACTTGGAAATCTGACTCTGAATTAGTAAGCCAGTCATTGAAAGTGAAATATGGCCTTTTAAAATGTATTTATACAATCATGTGTACTAATGCTTATCATATTAATCTAACTCCTCTATCATTTATGCATTAATATCCGATAGTTTTTCTATTCTGAAATACAAAATTATTTTATTTCATGCGCTTTGTAGATTCTTAATGTACGGCTGCCTTTGACATTCCCTTGATCATGTAATATAGCATTTTTAATATTACGACAAATTACTACTATAATGATAAACCGTTATAATTAGGAATACATACATATTTTACGTAATTCATATGTTTGAAGAGAACAAAGAAAACCGAACTAATCATAATTCGTACTTGTAACTATGAAAAGTTTACTTGTAATCAGAAATTTTATCCATCTGAATGTTCGCCTTTTTTTTTCTTTTGTTTTTTTTTTCTTCTTTTTTTTTATGTAAGAATAGAGTGAAAGAAAATCGTTAAGTCGGTGAATTTTGTGTGTCACTTTGAAGAATCATATTTCCTTGTAAATTGAAAGAAATATTTTAGAAGTATATTATATTAAAAATTATGAAAAATGAAACAACAATAAAAAAAACACACACACACACACACACACACACACAAATATATATATATATATATGTACATATAAAATTGTGAAAAATCTGACATTTTAAGCTCGTATAAATGGCGAAAGCGAAGAAAGATTGTGGTTAAGGAGAATATAGAATATCTCTGATTTTTGTATGATTTTGCTTTAACCATCGCGTCACTACAACATTTCTTACAATCTCAGTTTCAAACAAATGCTTTACATTGGTGTTCGTTGTTGACTTGAGTTGACTCAAACAGTGCCATTGCAATTTATAAAAAGCCAATAACTAAGTATGAAATGACAGGATATATAATGAAAAGGAAGTTATAGGATAAATAGACGCGCTTAACTAGGAGGAAAGATCTGCGTCAATATTTTCTTATTCGTTAACAATAGCAAAGCCCATTATCCGATGTGGATAAAATATTATTTCATCTATCATATTATCGAGCAAATTTATCAATCGAAGCGGCGTTAAATAATAATATATACAAATAATAATAGTGTGGCTCGGCGATTTTAAAAACAGAATTCTAATAGAATTGGAAACCAAGTGAAACGAAAGCGCACTCCCAGGCAGTATGTCAAAACGGATTGTCATAAGGTGGTTTAGCGCGAGAGGCGGAGGGCGTGTGCGAGCGAGAAAGATGAGTCGAGCTCAGCGGCTACCGTAAAAACCCCGAGGAGGCGGCTGCGATTTAGGGATATCACCTTCGCGCGCAAGGTCAGGAATCCTCTCGTACCTGGCATCGAAGTCTACGCAACCCAAGACGGACACGAGCCACGCGATGCAATCTGTCCTTTCATCCAATCGTTGCGTGGCGCACGCAATTTCGTACGCAGGCTTTCTACGAAACGAGAGTACATTGTCTTTGCATTTCCCTGCTCCCACTTGGAGGTATTCGTGTCGTGACCCTCCCGCCGCGCCGCGTCGGCCAACCCCCGATAATTGCACCAATGACTTGAAAATAGGTCTCCGATCGGCCTCTCTTTCTCTCTCACTCTCTCTCTCTCTCACTCTCTCTCGTTCTCTCTCTCTCTCTCTCTCTCTCTCGCTCTCTCTCGCTCTCTCTCGCTCTCTCTTGTACGTCTAAATTCGACTCTCTCCTTAATTACTTTCGCCGTTGCCTCGTATTTTCGTTTCTCTCGTAGCACATTTGCCAGCTTCAATTTGTTCTCTTACCTTTCTCTCTCCCAATCTCTTCTTACAAAGCCACGCTATCGAAACTCTAAATTTATAAACGGTGAATTTAGTTGTACCAATTATTTTAGTTATTATGCATTGGGAAGATAGAGGAAATTAAAAAATTTTATTTGCATTGACCGTTTGTCGTGTAAAAGTGGAGACAAAAGTCAGGTATTAACTGAAATTCAACTTTGACTGTTTAAGCCTGTATATATATATATATATAAAGAGAGAGAGAGAGAGAGAGAGAGAGAGAGAGAGAGAGAATATAAAAAGCAAAATTTATACAACGAGTAGATATATCATCTGAAATTAAATTACGGATATCGTTTAATAGAACTTTTTACAGACTTCATAACTGTAGGATTCAACTAGATTGATTAGATATATTATAAACATATTTATTAAATAATTTTGTATTACGTTATAAAAAAAAAAAATAATACAAACACTCGTTTATTTGTAAAATGGCATATTTTTTTATATATGAAAGTAAATGCTTCAAATCGATTATTATCATTTAATATACATTTTTATACGAAAAAAAAAATATGTTTTGTTTTTATTTCTTCTTCTTATTCTTATTTATTATTATTATTATTATTATTATTATTATTATTATTATTATTATTTTAATAAATTTGTATATTATATATAAATAATAAACAGTTTCAAAATTGTAATTTCAAAATGCCTACGTACATAGCTACTAATTAACTTTATAATATCTTTCATGTTTTTACAAGTTGTTCGTTCATCTCGCAGCATCAGCAGGTTTTTGTTATTATGAAAATCAAAATCTACGCTCATTTCTTTAATCCAATCTTCTAATACTAACCATAATCTTGAAAATAAAACTTTTTTATCTTTATTTTCGAGTGCATGAAACTCATGCAAAATTGAAAGCCACTCATCTTCATTCTCTTATTTTAAGATCCTTCTTGATGGCACATAAATTATGCGTGGGAATAACCTGACCAAGCTCGGCGCTTTCCTCATTCCCTCCACGGTACGGTTTTCTTTTTACTTGCTCTTTCCACCTCTTCGTGTCGCCTACTGGCGTCTTATGGATAGACAGTCGGTATACAATTTCTTTGTATAAATTGACAATATAATTTTATAAGCTCATAATTTTACAATCTTAGAGGAAATTATATTTTTAAGCGCAATTTATGCTGCTGTTGTTGTTGTTGTTGTTGTTGTTGTTGCTGTTGTTACTATTATTATTATTCCGAAGCTCGTTGTAGTTGTTAATGTAAAATAAAAAATTATATACATTTTATACTTTTCTTCATTAGTGACGGAAATCTATTATGATTACAGGCATTATGAGACATCATGGGATTCCTCCTTACTTTGAAAATCCTTAAATTTTCATTGTTAAATATTTGCCAGATAGTTCGTGTATTTTTACAACTCAATTTCTTTAAATATTTACTTTCATACGATTTGAATTATCGTTCACAATACTTTTGATCATACAACAATTTATTATAATTATTCATTATTACGTAGCTGTGAATATCAATAGCTGTAAAATCCTTTTCATTCGCCAATGAATTAAATCTAATTAATCATTTACAACAATTTTTTATACAAGTTCAATACTGTAAAATTTATAATTAATACAAAAAACAATTTACATAGTATTCTGTTGGAAAAATCAATTAAAACAAAAATTAGTTAAAAAAGTAAAATGGTGAATTACATTAAGTCAAAATTGATTTATAATGTAAATGTAGATGAGGCTTCAATTCTGTAGATCTTGTCATCAAATCTCATGCTTTATATTATGAAATTATAATGTTCGGTAGTTTAATGAAATGGACAAGTGATGTTGCTTGTTAAATAATGTTTATTCAGATCTTATAATAAATAATATCTACAAAAAATAGCAAAAAATATTCTTCAACGCTAGGCAATCTCATTTCATAGAAGATAAATTCTATTTAATAAGAGTTTCTATATTAATACAAAATTTTCCTAAACTTATAAATTTCTAGATTAAATAGTTTTTAATGTATCATAATGCCACAAAAAAAAAAAAAAAAAAAAAAAAAAAAAAAAAAAAAAAAAAAAATTAGTGTATAATAATTATTATTCTTTTAAGATTGTTTTACATAATAAGAATGACATAATAGAGACATTTCTTAATATGTTTATGCAATACGTTTATATAACACGTGTAGTTTAAGTATGTAGTTTGTACGAAAAGAAGCTGAACCTATTATTTATATAGTTTTGTAAAATATTTTATCACGATCTACAAAATCGTTCACCTGCTAATTTAATATTCTTCGCTACTGAATGTGTAGCGCACAATCTATTAAAAAAAAAGAAGCAAATAAATCCTTTAAGCACGATATTGCAAGTTTTTTTATATATATATTAAGTGAGTCGATTTATTTGACAATAATTTTGAATTAATACAATGACAATATTTTTTTTTACTTAATATATAAGCGTACGGATAAATTACGTCTATGAATGAACACTTTCTTCTAAAAATCATCCATTCGTATCTTATTTATTATGATTTTTATTATAATCCGATATTTTATAGCAATGAAACATTAATATTTTATTTAAAAAGTGATTACTTTCATTATGTAATGTTATACAAAATCAACAAAATAATTCTCTTTTCTTACACGGCAGTAATCGTTGTCGTATTGAAAATCATTTCAAATGTATTTGTCGGAAATTTTTGAATTCGTACTATCTTTATTGGCATTAAACGAGATACTAGTGAAATGAACTCAATTCATAAACAATGAGAAATAATTTCGTTTTAATAAGTTTATGAAAATGATAAAAAAATTATTCATTTAGAGAATAATTTATATAATTACGGATCGTTCAATTTTATATAATAATTAGTTGACACATGTATCTCACTACTCAATACGTGTTTACGTACGAAAAAACATTGTTTGTTACCATCAAATTTAATAAATTTGCATTAGAATATATATTCAATTAGAAATCACTCTTTAATGCACATTTTTATTTAATTAATGATTTTAATTATTAAAAATGTAATTATTATGGTACGTAAAATTATTTAAATAAGCTTTGATACGAAAAATTTAGATTAACGTATCAATAAAATGAATTGAATGGATAAAATATGAATGTTAATATTGCCACGAATCATAAAAAAAAAATTGTATTCATCAAATTTTTATATTTTGGAAATAGTAGGAGTACTTTTATATTTCGCTTTTAAGAAACTATGTATATACATGTTATTATCAAGCAGATTTACCAACGAAAATATTCTTAATATCGCGCATCTCTTTTGATAAGGGGGTGGTAGGTCCACAAATACAGTAGAAGAAAACAAATAAACGTTCTGAAAATTGCAATCGAATTACGAAAATAAAATCTTAATTAATGAAAAATGTCGCTTTGTCCGATAAAAGAAAATAGCTAGTATTCCATATTAATATTCCCAATATAGTTACAACAGCTCATTTCCACAGGTCTTCTTTAAAATTGATCATCAGAATATTAAAATTTTAGATTTATTCGCAGCTAAAGAAAACTGATTTTGGTTGATTAGTATTTGATGGTTTTTCAAACAAGTGTTTGTAATAATAAACCAATGATAAGTAACTGAGAATTTTAATGATAAATAAAATATTATATCGTATTGACATTCATATATTGTAAATTTCTATTAGATTATCAAGTACATGTTACACACATTCTCATCAATCAGTTAAATTAGATAACAAAAGTAAAAGTAACTACAATCTAGTTTAATAAACATTTTTTTGCATAAGTTATATTATATTTAGTTTAGAGGGTTTCCACCGTATGTAAATAAAAAATGTTCGTGAAATATTTTTCAGGTGTTTACGAAATAAATTAGCAATAAATACTATTCAAATATGTAATTATTAATAATACGTTAAAATAAATTAGAGCTTCAATGTTTCAATGGTTATGCATTTTTACCATAAATGTATAAAATTTTTTAAAAGGGTTTTAAAATTTTATACATCTAAATATTTTAAAAGCGAAAAGTTGAGTGAACATTTAAGAGAGTAAGAGAGAAAGGGTGAGTGAGAGAATGGGGTGTAGGTAATGATGAAGGGAAAGAAGACGATGGATGTATGATTATACAGTAATTAATTTTTATGACAGTTGTTTTGAAAATATATATATATATATATGATTCGATAAAATTAAGTTAAAAATTAACCAATTAATTATAAATACTTTCAATTAATGTTAATCTTCGTATAGAATTCTTAAGCTAAATATTATTAGTATACCCAGTAATTTCAGCATTGTATGAATAATAAATTTATAATTGAAGAAACATGAAGATAAATTACGATCGAACAATTGGTTTGTGTATATTCTCATTTGAGATTAATATTTTAAATCTCATTTTATTTACAAACAAAACTTTTTATCATATTAATCATATTTTGAGAAAAATATTCTTCCAAATTACTTAATATAAATGCACATGTAATTTCAGAATTATTAATAATAGTTAAATAATGTACGCGATACTTGAATTGAGTACGGATCAATTGTAATTATTAAGATAATTAGAAAAAAGAAATAAAATTATCACGATTAAAGATGAATAACTAGCTTAGTGAAAAATAATTATTTAAAGCTCAATCGATTGATTGAAGATTAGTGTTTAATAATCAGTAATATAGTGTTATAAATAAATATATATATATATATATATATATATATATATATATATGCTTTAAGCTTAAATAAATTTTCTTTCATGCTATTGGCAATCATTGAATTGTATAATATTTCACTTTTACGAAATTCTTATTCTTTAATGAGCAACGCATTCGATTATTTTGAATTATAGATTGATGAATTTTGGTAAGATTAAGCTCGTAAGTGTGCAAATGTCAGAAGAACAAACATCGATGCCGATATTAATATGTAGAAAATTATGAATATTAATCGGGTGGTAATAATGCGATAAATATTATTTGTAAATACATATCAATATTGATATTCTTATAATATGTCTATTAATAATAACTTGCATTATGTTGAAATAAATTGAGTACGTATATTTTAAATTTTATATTATTCTGAAAGTACGGCTAAAGTAAGTAAATTAAATTTTGAAAACATTTATTTTTCATAATGTAAATATTTATATTTTGATATTGTAAATATTTAAATTAGGTCATGTTATTTGAGCGAGTTTAAAAAATTTTTTCACTCTGTACATTTAAACATGTTTTGGGCGTAATTTAATTATATTCGATTTTTATACTTTATGAATGTGCATCTACATAATTTTAATGTTTATAATCAGTTTTTACTTGCGCCCCAAGGTTTTTTTAATGCCATATGTCCTCCCGTCCGATTGTATTGCAAACCTTTGGTATTATGAATTTTCTTGTTAAAAAAGCGAGGTGTAGTAAGTACATCGATGAATGCGATAAGATTAATTGAAGAATTAATTATATAGACTCTTACCATTAGACTATTTTTAATCACACAGTGTTTACTTAAGAATATAAAATTTACTGGAATTATAAAAATGCCGTTAAAGAATTTATTGAACCAATTTAGAATGAACAATTTATAAAAAATACAAATATATATATATATATATATATATATATATATATATATATATATATATATATATACATTATACATGGATATTAACCAAAATTATGATAAATAATACTAGTTATGTGGTAAAAAAAAATTTGACTTATAATTGTTTAAGACACGTTTTATATAATCTTTAATTAATAACATCTTATTGTTTTAATGTTTGAGAATTTTAATTTCATTATATATTTTGTTCAACTTGTACAAGTATCTTTAATTTAAATCAAATATGTCGATAAAAATAATGGCATTGATCATTTACATTTGCAATTCGAATTATGGCTCTATATGTATAAATAATCTAATTCTTTATATTATTAGTTGAAGAAAGTATAATGAATGCATTACATACCGGCCAGTGGGTATTTGCCTTTGAAAGTACATGAAACGAATGGGTAATATAAATTTAGTTAATTTATATTAATTGTTTCGTTGATTACCGTGATGATACATTTTAAAATTTCTTTTGGCCATTCTTACGACTACACAAATTGTAGTTGAGAATTCATTTGGATAAAACGAAAGAACAAAAATTTACCGATAAACTACGGATTATATTTGAACAAGAGCAATTTGTGTTTTAATATGCATATATACAATACAATATGTGAGATTTTTCTTTTTCATTTAATAATCACAATGAAATCAGTAGAATGATGGTAGAAGGATTGGCTCCTTACATAGCAATTGCATAATTTATTAAAAATATTTCTTATATGAAATTTTCAATGCCTTAAAACAAAAAAAAAAACAAAAAAAAAAAAAAATTAATCGAGTCAATTATAAGAAATCAATTAATGATTATTAACTTTCGATACGAATGCTAAAAATGTAATTGATTTATTAAAAAATTGGCAGTATTGCCGTATTAGAATAAAAATATAATTATCAAGATTTTACAAGGTACAGAGAGAGAGAGAGAGAGAGAGAGAGAGAGAGAGAGATCTTTACCAAAATAGCTGTAAATACTTTTATTATTAACTATTGTTACTGTTATCACGCGCAATGTATCGTATTATACTAATAGTATAATGTAACGATATATTTATTTAAAAGAAAAACTAAAATTATGATTTTAATGAAATTTTCATAACAATAGGAATTACTTTTCTGATTTCATAAAAATCGTATAAATAATTAATAAGCGCTTTGATTAATTTTTTCGCATCAACCTTTTACCTATAATACGAGTTTAATGAATAGTTCATTTACAATAATAAATATTACCATTATTCTCATCTGTTTATTATATATTCAAGGGTGTATTGTTAAATTTCAGCTTTTTAATTCATAAGATTTGCAAAAATGTGTATTAAATTATCAGTTTGATAAAAGGAAATATATAAATATGGAATATAGTATTGGAACAAATATTCATACGACTTGAAAGAATTAATAATTAAGATTTCTATTGAAATACGTCTATTTTAAAATCTTTATTATCATTTATATCCAAAGCCTAAGACTTCATTATATTTTATTAATCCTGAATGACGTGTGATCGTTTTGAAAATGAAGAAGAAAAAAAAAACAGAAGAAAAAAGAATAAAAAATTCTAAGCATTACATGTAATTGTATTTATTATATAAATTAAATTTTGCAAGGACTTGAAAACATTGTGCAATGAAGATTATCCGCTGGACAGTTTAAATTAGATAACTTAGATAAATATTATAGCTATTATCGTATAAATTGATTAGAATATGCGAAGCAAGGAAAATGTTTATATTACCGAGTACAGATTTAGACATAGTAACTGGCTTGGATAACCGGCTTTATAATATTATTTCTTAATTAAAACTATTGGGATACTATTTTTAAGCCGTTAAAACGATAATTTGAACAAAAAAATTTTTGTCATTCAACCTTCGTGTGGATAGTATGGCCTTCCGACGCCTTGACTTTACTTCTCTTTGTTTAGCACATATGCCGAAACGCTTGATTTTGTTATTCAATATTGGTTTTTTTTTTTTTGCTCTTTTTGATTCTTTTTTCTTTTTTTCTTTCTTTCTTTTTTTTTTTTTTGTTTTTATTTGCTTTTTTTTTTTTTTTTGTTTTACAAGTTTCGTTGCTCGTTAGCGGTATTTGGACTTATTGAAATTCGTAGAGTAAGATGTGTGTGACGCGAGAGGAAATGAATTCTCTTACTGTGAGAAGTATAATTGCCACAAGTTGGCATCACGAGCAGTCAGTGCTTTCCCAGTCGAAAGTAAATCAGTTCCTGACACGCGTGACATTTGTTCGTCGTCTCGAAAAACGTGTAACGTCCAAATTCATTGGTAAGCAGTTGCTACGGAAGTCGAGATACGTCCAAGCATCCTCTCGGGTCAGAGGTCGGATGTCATGTCTCGCGAGTGTCCGTCGTCGTAGTTGGGCCGGTGCTGCAGATGCGCTTTAATCGTGTAGATGACAACGATAAGAATATATAGGTGCGATAAGCCGCGGCGGCGTGTGCACCAGGAGAAGAAAGTGCGACACCCACCAGAAAAATACACGGTCGGGGGCGATGGCGTCAACGGTTGGTGGGTGGGAGGGGGATGGATGGGGGACGGCGTCGACGGCGACGGTGACGGCGGCGGTGGCGGTGGCGGTGGCGGTGGCGGTGGTGGTGGCGGCGGTGGCGGTGGCGGCGGCGGCGGCGGGGGAGGGGAGGACTTCGAGGAGGAGGCTGGCAGGCAGGTAGGTAGGTAGGAGTCGGTAGGAGGGCGTCTTTTTTCTTTCCTCCTCGCGCATACGGGCACACGCACATGCACGGGCGTATCTCTCGTCCGCTGCATCCGGTGGCGTATTTCTAACGGTACCCGGTTGACGGGGCGCCCCCTCTCACTCTCTCTCACTCTCTCAAGCGCAAGAGCACGCGTACGAGCATGCACGCACGAACGCACGCGCGCAAGCGCGCACACACGCACGGACGGACGGACGCACGCAAGTACGCACGCATGCACGCATTCTCTTGATCTCCCTCCCTCTGTCCCTTGCTCCCATTTTCTTACTCATTCCGTACTCCCCATGTTCTTACCCTCTTTTATATTTTCCTTTCTTCTCTCTCTCTCTCTCTCTCTCTCTCTCTCTCGCTCTCGCTCTCGCTCTTTCTCTGCCTGTCTCCCTCGTGGGTGCAGCAGAGGCGGGCTACGAAAGTCCGCAGGAGCGTCGTCGTCACTTCGAGGCGCGATCCTGCGCGGGTAAGTCGCTGCGGCACCGCCACCGCCACCGCCACCGCCACCGCCACCGCCACCGCCGCCGCCACCGCCACCGCCACCGCCGCCGCCGCCGCTACCGCCGCCGTCGAGCCGCCCATGATCCCCGCCGCCGACGGCCGCCGCTCTCCTTTTTCCCTCCCCGCGCAAAGCGCCGCGATCTCGCCGAGGTATACACGGGTGCGCTGCTATCCTCCGTTGATAGACTGCGTGAGCGCGCGCGCACGCGAGGGAGTATCGCCGGGTGAAGACGAGCGCTCAAGAGGTGAGGCTGACACGAGGACGACGAGGACCAGGTCACACGACCCCCCCGAGACGTTGAGGTAGGTGGTGGAGGGTGGGAGGACTGGCGCCGGTCTTGGGTCTTGAGTGAGAGGGGCGGGGAAGGATCGCGTGTTATTAAAACGAGGTTTGCCAGCGGGATAACAGACTATTGACATTCGTCGAGGCGACAAGGTACGTCCGACTGAGCGAGGATTCCCCGATATTCTGAGGTTTTTCTTTACCTTCTTTTTTCTTTTCTCTTCTTTCTCGTTATCTGTAGATTTTCGTCGTTTCACTTTACTGTTCGCGCGCAATGTTATTGCTGTCAATTGTGTTCGCCTGCCTTATTGAAATTTGGAAAATACTTTTTGTAAATATTACGAGCTTGCGGTCGATGTTTGGTAAAATTATTATTCAATGTTGCGTACCACTAAGTCAACTCTACTCGGAGAGTTTCAACAATATCGGCCTTTTATCATCATTATTATTATTATTTTTTTTTTATTTTTGTAATTTTTTTATTTTTGTAATTTTTCTTATAACAATTTTATCGCGATTAACAAACTAGCTATTCTCAGCAGAAATTGGCCACTTTGCACTTAAACTTTTATGATTAATTTACAACAATAGTTACTTCACATTTATTTAACGTGTCAATGAAATTATTTATTAATCTCCTAACATGCGACCTTCTTCTTCGTCTTCATTCATATCTACATTTAATATCCAATTTTATGAAAAATAAGCGCTTTATTAACCCGCTGTTTATAATGGCATTCGGAAAGTTTACAAAATTAATATATAAGACATTTAACCAGCAATCGGCGCGCTGTATTTTATTAAATGTTTATGCGTGTAATGTTTTGACGATTCTATTGAGCTTTCGATTTATCATAATGAGACCGATATTCGTGACTTTAACGTGGTTTCTGTACAATAATAAACAATCGCATATCAAACGTATCACAAAGTTGTTTATAACTGTCAAAAATTATTTGAGATAAATTATTAAACGCCGTTAAAGCCGTTTTAGATTTTTTCGAAATCGTTTAAAAACATAAAAAAAAAAACACAAAAAAAAAACATTTACCTTAGCAACTGTACTTGGCAATAATTAATTATATAAAAATAGCAATTAGCTACTACAAAATTAATAATTGCAGTTAAAATCTAAAATTATTCTGAGAATGCTATTGAGTTATTCTAACTATTCTATTTAGTCAGACTGACTAAACATATTTTCGGTATATACATATCAAAGCAAAATTTCACTTATAAAAACACATTGATGATCAAATTCTTAAGTTATTAATCTTGATATTAATTATTTATAGTTGATCGGCAATCAGAAAATTTTCAAACAACCTCCATAGTTTATATAATTATTGCTTTTGATTATTACTTGAAATTATATCTCTATAATTATTTCAAAATAAAATTGCCTTCATGTTTCTGATATCTTATATTTTTTAATAGCTATTTTTATATTATTTTAATTAAGCACATTCTTATGGATACTTCATATGATTAACTGCAAATCAATATTTTTGAAAAGATAATTACTTATTATAGTATATTAATTTGGATAACAAATTTTTTACGTAAAATACTTTTAATGCAGTAATGCTTATTATATATATATATATATGTGTGTGTGTGTGTGTGTGTGTGTGTGTGTGGGTGTATGGATATATATATTCTGTAAATAAACATAACGAAAGTCTCGAGATATAAAAAAGAAAAATATGTAAAAATTATTATTAGTTTATTTTATTTAAAAACGTATAAAAAATGATAAAAAAAAAACTGCCTCTTTTTTTTTTAAAGTGAAAGCTTGTAAAAGTAAAATATTTCGAATCTACATTTGGGTTAAATTTAATTATTTTTGTATCACTGAATTGGAAAATGCTAATTTTCGACAAACTAGTCGAATGTTTAAGGAATACAAGTGGGAAGTTAATTGTTCGCGTACAGTACGATAAATATATTTATTTCATTGCTTTTTATCTATGCGCATTTGCGAGTCGAATAGCATATATAATGGCGTACGCCATGCATCTACATCTATTTTCATATAGCTCGATAAAATTTCAATTGTATAATAGTCATGTCATTATCACTTTAAACCGTCTAACTGTAATTTCATTATCTTAATAATAAAACAGAATTGGTCTTAGTTGAATAAATTGTAAAACACGAAATTATATACGACATGGATTTGTAGGCGCGATTTAGTAAATAATTCATAAAAATCTGTGCGAGTCTTTCAAATAAAAATTTAAGCGATACTCGTGTGCTTGTATATATATGTATATAAATGTAGCAAATATTTTTTCAACAACATTAATAATTAGCGGCAATCAAAACTTTTTTAAGAAAGTTGGAGAATTTTCTGGAACGTTCGACATCGCGGAGAAATGTATTTAAATACTTACTAGTAAATCAGTTGGCGGGCTTATTTAATGGGGGGGGGGGGCATGGGAAATAAATAAAGTAATTCTTGAAATAAAATCTCCGAGTCAATGATACGTTCGAGCAAGTAATATGTAAAGTTTAGCCTTAAATTAATTAATATATAACACGTATATTTGGAGAGAGAGAGAGAGAGAGAGAGAGAGAGAGAGAGAGAGAGAGAGAGGTACGTAATTTTTGTCGAAATCCTTCTATATAAAGTCGTAATAATTGTGATCGCGTAATGGTGCGAATTGGTTACAAGTGCATTGATTCATAAAACGGCTATAAATAATAACAAAATCGGGCCGGTACTCTGTAATGTCTCATCAGCACATAAGAGTTTTCTTTCCTTTCTTAGGAGCTCACCAACGCAGCAAGTACGCAAAACGCAGGAAGAAGTCGGTGGTGACGAGTAGCGAGGATCGGCACATACGGTGGAATAGAGCGTGAAGGAAACATATCGTCGCAGGAGGAGAGCGAGCGAGCGAGTGAACAGGAGACTGTGCCGAGGGTCCCGGTGAAGAAGTTTCCAGCAATAGCGGCAGCAGGAGCAGCGGCAATACCGAGCTCGTTGGCATTCGTCGCCTAGACTCGGTCGGTGATTAGCGTCGGTAGAGCGCATTGTCCGCTGGACCGATCGGCTAGGCTCCAAGGCTCCGATCGCGGAAGGAAACGTCGCGGGAGGCCCGAGTCAGAACAAAAAGGCAAAAGTCCGGTGAGAAGAAGAGGAAGAAGAATTAGTGCGCGGCAGACGGCGGCTTGTCCCGGGTAGCGGACGACCGGCTCAGCCAAGGCGAAACGCGGCTAGGCGGAGGTCGCGTGTCACGAGGGTTGTGTGCGCGGGTTATCGGGACTAGAGCAGCGGCAGCGGCATCGGCAGCTGCGACATCGGCGGATACGGCGACGGTGGCGGTGGTCTCTGTGTGTGTGTGTGTGTGTGTGTGTGCGCGTGCGTGTGCGTGTGTGCGTGTGCGTGTGCGTGTGTGTGTGTGTGTGGACCGAGATCGGGGGTAGTCGAGGACGAGGCGGTCCGCGAGGAGGGCGAGCCCCGGGAAAACGGTAGGGGGCAGAGAACCGAGCGGCCGCCCGAAAGGAGATCGCGGCGGTGGGTGCGCGCCGTCCTTGAGGTTGACCTTGGCCAGAGCGGTAAGCGGTCCGAGAGCGCGGCATTAAACGCCCGCGGGGGCCGAACATGGCCGTGGTCGCGTTCTGGCTGCTCCTCGGCTGCGCGGCGATCCTCTCCCTCGGGCTCGCGTTCCTGCCGCATCTGCTGCGCCGCATCAAGGACCTCCTGCGGGAGAAGGCCGCGGGCGGACCGGTCCCCGAGGGCCCCCAGGACGAGGAGGCCAAGCGATGCCTGAAGGGCCCGAGGGCTCTGCCCCTCCTCGGCAGCTTGCATAGGCTCGCGGGGCCCGCGGGTCCCTTCGGCGCCTTCACCGCCATGGCGCACGAGTACGGTGAGATCTACGAGATACAACTGGGCGTCTCGCGGTGCGTCGTCGTCAGCAGCTACAGACTGGTCAAGGAGGTGCTCATCACCAAGGGCAGCCACTTTGGGGGCAGGCCGGACTTCATGAGATTCCATCAGCTCTTCGGCGGCGACCGCAACAATTGTAAGAACAGATTTTAATTTCTTACGCCCGACTTGGGCGGCGATGCTGGGCGAGGCGCGACGGAGAAGGGGAGAAGGGCCGTAGGGGGCTGGGTGAGGCCTGCCAGAGACTGGTTAAGGGCAAGGATTCGCGCCCCGCTCCTCGTTACTCCCTGGCATTCAATTTTTACCGACCGATCTTCCGCTCCCCTGCCACCTCCCGATTCGCTTTCCGTCTGTCCCCGATTCTTTCATTTGACGAGCCGAGCCCAGCCTCCCCCTCCCTCCCCCCGCCCCATCTACGCCATCGTCATAACCGCCATCGTCCTTCCTTTCCCTTATGAGCCTCGGGTCCTTCCGGAATGAGGGAGGCGGGGAAGCATTTAGAGCCGAACCCGCGCCTTTATTACATAAGCCCTTTGAGAATTCAAGTGCAACAATTTTCACAATAATTTTTATTCACGTTTTATCCCCGGCTCTTTTATTCATAAAGTAATAAAGTTGAGTCGACTGTTGTGGCTTGAGCGCCAGCTCCCTTCTGCATTCGATAATTACGCAATAATCGCTGTTATAGCAACGATCTCGTCAAATATTTTATATTTAGCATTAATTGGCATTTGCATTAAATTAAAAAATTGATTATTTCAAATTATTCTTTATCTGGAAATTAATTGCAATTGCATATATATATATATATATATATATATATCACTTTATGACTTCTTCTGTTGCGACGAGGTTAATTTAAAATTACAAGCCGTTTGTGAAAAATGATCCTTACTAATATACAATTAGAAAATTACTAATGTATCGTTATATTCGAGAAATTATTAATGAAACATTGCAGGTGCCAGAGAATTTTGTTTTCTCTCTTTTTCTCTTTTTAAACAAAAGTCCATTTTCATTTGTAGATACTATTATTATCGTAATTATTAATATTATTATATTTTTTGTTTACCATAATTTAAATGAATAATCAAGTATAAATAGGTAGTTGTATATGTAGATGTATGCAAATAACGTACCAAATATCATTAAACAGTTTCATATTTCATTGTCAACAACCGTTATATATATATATATACATATACATATATATATATATATATATATGTGTGTGTGTGTGTGTGTGTGTGTGTGTGTGTGCAATAATTTCTATATTGTATGATATTGTACTTATAAAGTTTATGCAAGGAGATATTAACTTTCAATTATTTTTCAAGTATACTTTTTATTATTATCAATTTTAAAAATTCTAAAAAAAATGATATTACGGTAACACTTTCCATCAAAAGTATAAAACTTAATATTCATGAATTAATTATGAATTATCTATTACTGGAACTACATTAATGTGCATTGCAAGTGTATGTCTGTTAGATTAACTTGTTTTAAAAATTTAAATGCAATGACCTAAACTGTAGGGAA
>NW_011948414.1:3073320-3112462 GCF_000503995.2 Ceratosolen solmsi marchali | reverse complement strand
AAACATTTTCTACACACAAATTCATAATTATAATAAATAATAATTGTTGTTGCTTAAAATTTTAATTAACCCGTATCTTCTGACAAAATAAAATTATTTGCTTGACATTAAATATTCGTTTCTAGTATGCGGTTAAGCTAATAAAACAAAAAAAAAAAAACAAAAAAAAAAAAAATAATATAAAAATTTTACGGTTCACTACCTTTCTATACAAAAAGCCAATTTCATTTCGGAAAGATAAAATTCTTTAACTATGCAGAATGCACTTGATACGCACAAAAAGAAATAATAACTTTAAAATGCAAAAGTTATTTATATCATTATCATTAAATATATTTCTTTTTAAATGTCAATGATATTGTTGGGACGCATAAGGGACAAGGGGTGGAATAATGTATTTACATATGAAAGTGAATAAAAAGATTTGTCAGTAGATAAACTTTTGCTGATGCAGAGAATCAATATGTAATGACATAATGTAAAGCGCACTTTATTAGATTTTTTAAAAAATAACGTTGAATTATAACTTTCAGTAACCTACATTAGAAATCTTAAATCAAATATTACGTACATTGACGTTTAATTAAAAAGTGAATTGCGAAGGTACCAGTATGAGATAAATCGATGTATTTGTGTGCCCAATTGATTTTATTGTTTAATGTATCGTTGTGGGAATGGAGAGGGGCCAACTTTGCTTTACATCTCAGTTTTCCTTCGCATTCGAGGAAAATATCAGGATTCTCTAAAGCCGGTTATAAGCGACACCGCATGTCGCTATTTGCGAATAAATGCCAACTTAATTAGCAGAATAAATTGTTACTGGAAATTATTAATAATATTTTGTATAAAATATGTACATATATATTGAAAAATACTTGTGACGAATATAATAATCATTATTATTTACAAAATTACCAGCTAATAACAATTCGATAGAATGTTGGAAGTGTTACTTAAATGTTTATATTGAGTTTGTCGAAACGTTTTAGCTCATTTAATTGGATATAATTTGTATATCGGCCAGTTGATCGAAATGATTATTTCTTAAATAAATGTACTATTTTAAAGTGGAAATTTACAGATGAATAAACAATACAATGAGTAAATTGCAGAAATATCCGTATTAGCAGATAAAGTTATTTTGTCTTTGTTCGCTTTCATTTACTTATTCATATTTTATAATTGATATTATATTATATTATTCTATATAGAAATGTCAGGAATGCAGTGTTGAAAAAATTATTTTAATATAATTCTAATATTAAAAATCGATAATAATTTACCTTAAAATTATGTAAATTAGTAATATAAAATACGAAGTATTTTAAAATTAGACGGAGAATAATAATAACAATAACAATAACAACAACAACAATAACAACAACAACAATAATAATAACAACAATAACAATAACAATAACAATAACAATAACAATAACAATAATAATAATAATAATAATAATAATAATAATAATAATAATAAATACAACAATTAATATTAATAATTGAGGCGTTATTAAAACTAGCTTTAATATCCGAATAAAATAAGTAACAAACTGTTATCGTATGATTATAAATTAAATAGTAATTGCTTATCGAGACTGAAATGTGCGCCGAGGTAAGTAATGGTGTCCTTGCGCTAAAATAACCCTTAAAACCAAAGGAATAATAACTTTGAGCAAAACGGACGGAGACTTTCAATAAGCCACTGTTCATTGAAAAGTCGATCTTACCGACGTCCTTAAAGCTCGCACACGCGCACACAAAAACAGACACGCGCGCATTATCCTAATGGAAGCAGTCGACTTTCGTTGTTTTAGTCTTCCCGCAGCGGGTAAAATGCGCATATAATAAGCGAGTGAATCGATATTTAGAGATACGCAAGGCGAAAGAAAAGCCGACAACGCCCTTGCGCCTCCGCGCGAGATGCACTTTTAATTTAAATAAATAACGTGCTTGCACGCGCGCGCGCTTGTCTCCCGTTTATAAAGTGAGTTATGGATGTTATTGAAATGCTCAGACTTGGCAATGACCCCAATCACGGCGTGCTACCGATCTAGATTACCGTTCTTGAGAAGGAAGAGAGAAAGGTGCTGCCCGACGTCGTTGCCGGCAGAGTCCAGGTCGTCGTGCCTCCACTACTCGGTGCGCCTGCCATCTCGCATTTTCCTTCTCACGAATTGTGGGAGTCGTCGTGGGCTCGAATACGTGATGCGCGATACCGGGAAATGACGCACTTTATAGTTAAATGCTTTTTCAACGTTCGACTGCGTCTTAAACTACTTTTTGTGCGACGAGGTTAATAGAGCAGTCACTGATATTTTGCTGTTTCGCGGGATCTGCACGATTATAAATTGACCATTGAGCTGTTATAAGGTGTATCCGGGCACGTTATTATATGAATATTGACAGACGGTCCTCTTAATTATGAGATTGGGAGGCTGGGACGATTTTAAGCATTATAAGTCTAATTGGTTATTGGTCATTTTTCGTCACTAAGGTCAATTGGGATTTGATCGTCGAATTGCCGCTGATTGATTATACAATTCGATTTCAATCAATTTCTGAGGATTATCGTTTGTAAATATTGTGGTTCGACTTGTTATACTTAATTTAAGAAAGTCCTCGAGTTCTTTTAATATAATTAAATATCAAGATATGTTCCGTGCTTACGATTTATCGATATGTTGTAGAATTTTATAAACTCGAATAAATTCGAAATAATTGAGAATACGAAATAATCTATATCTTGAATCTATGTATTGAACTTTCACAAATTTAACAACAACAACAACAACAACAACAACAACGAGAAAAAAAATGTATGTAAATTCCAGAAACAATTAATAAAATTAATTAAAGTTAACGAATAGTAAAAAAAAAAAAAAAAAAAAAAAAATTAAACAAATACATTAATTTTTCAAATTTACATCTTCATATACTCGATTTATAAAATATCACTCGGTATTATTATTGTTATTTTTCATTATTACTATATATCATTAAAGGTGCTGCTACAATTTTTACTTAGTAATTTAAAAAATATATTTCTTTGCATAACGCTCTTCTTTATGTATTATAAATACTTACATTATTTTCGATATATTTGTATGCTAGATTATACAGAGTATGTTGAATTATCTTTATTATAACATAACTGTTATTTCAAAAAGTAGGACTCATTTAAAAATCGTAAACACGTGATTCATTATTTTATATATAAAATTGGCTTTCGGAATTTTATTTACATCCACAACAGTACCCATGAGAAATTCCTTTTATTAGTCAATTTATTTTATCATCATCTAAATCATTAATATGTATCGACGAGATTATTCTTATTTATTAATTAAACGGAAAATTCTAGCAGCATATAGAATTATCGGATTAGCTTAAATATTAACTTATGATTTATAAACAAACAACAGATTTTTTCATTAAAATAAAAAAAATCTTCAAAGTTCATTTTCAATCATTATTTGTCATTGTTTATTAAATTTTTTTAACTACGCTTATAAATTCGCTATCAATAATTAAATAAACAATTATATCATGTTTTTTTTTCTTCTTTTAATAAAAATTCCTATTCCTATCGTGTATAATAACACTTTTGTGCAACGGACTAACTACTAACTACTGTAATGGGTTTTACCTTTAATAGACTTAATTTCATATATTTAATAACAAATTGTATACAATCTAAAAACTTAATTTATATATAATATTTTTTTTCTATTTTGTTTTTGTTTTTATCAAATATATATTCCATATTTACGTTAATGTGTGTCGTAGGATGTACGTATACGGTAAATGGAGTATGATAATACGATGAAAAAAAAAACAAAAAAACAAGTTTTTATTCGACGCGATAATATGTTTATTTCTTGTTTGAGTAACATTATTATGGTAACATAATTAAGTGTGTTACGCGCATATGCATTTTAGATATATTTCTCTTACGTATAAATAGAAAAAGAAAGTTAATACTTTTAATTTTAAAGATACATAAAATGGCTTTGCTTATAATAAATATGCTAATAAGACAATGGCTGTTTAAATATTTGAGAAACTTTATAATAAAAAAAAAAAAAAAAAAACTCGCTTTAATCATGTCTCATCTTATTAATAATTTTTTTCCAATTAACCTATTATTATTGAATACTAATTATTCGTTAATTCACTAAGCGAACTACGTTAAAATGAAGTAATAGTTAAAAGCAATTTATCTTATTTGATTGCTTTAATAGTATTAAAATCCAAGCAGTGATGTATTTGGCTTTAATAAGCTCTAAAATGGAATGATGTTAGAAGAAAATTATGCAGCAAAACGTTACTTTTCGGTAAAACAGTGTTCCTTTGAATTTCTTTTGGAGGTCACATTATTTTTTATTCTCTGAAAGGCTTAGATAAGAATAAAAGTGATTCCGAGGAAGAAAACTCGCTTTAAAAGCATAGCATTAATCTGAAATGAAATGTTCAAATTTGAATAAATTTTAAGTGGAAAATCGTTGCCAGATTGTTTATAGATCTTAAAGAATGTACATTAGGTTCTTTCTTTCATTCATAAAATGAAACTTTCTTTTGTGGGGAAATCCGTTAATAAGATGACTTAATTGTTTATATCATTCGTTTGAATGCGTATAAGTTCCGGTATGGAATTGTAGATACTGTATCATAAATAACAATAATAATAATAATAATAATAATAATAATAATAATAATAACAATAATAATAATAACAATAATAATAATAACAATAATAATAATAACAATAATAATAATAACAATAATAATAATAACAATAATAATAATAACAATAATAATAATAACAATAATAATAATAACAATAATAATAATAACAATAATAATAATAACAATAATAATAATAACAATAATAATAATAATAGTAATAATAATAATAATAATAATAATAATAAAAAACAAAAACAAAACAAAAAAAACTAAGCAAATCTCTCATTAATATGATTGATTGTTAAACAATTGAAGTGAAATGCGATATTTAAATTGTGTTTTTTATTTCAATGATTTCATTTCCAATTTGCCCTCTCGCGCGCGCACCCACAAACACGCATTCACGCAACGAAGGCACACGTGCACACGTGCACACAGGCATACATACCCAGATACAAAAACATTGCGCTTCTCATCTGGAATGAGATTAGCTAGAGTGGTTGAGAGTAACGGTGGCGGTAGCACACACAATGCACTTTCGAAAGTTACCAAAGCTATTAGGTGCCGCGGTTGTTTAAAGTATTTTTAGAGAAAGCATTCATGAGAGGGCGTTTTTTTTTCTTATTGTGAAATTATCCATTATTGTGCGGTTTTGTTTATGTTTAGTGTCATGTAGCCGTATTATATTTCTTTGGCTAATAATACGAACGAAGTGAACGAATCCCGCGTTATGAAATTGAACGTCCCAGGGCTTTGAATGATTTTGCTTTACAAACGCAAGTTTATCGTTTGAATAATCACTTATTCGAATATTAATATTTAAA
Source organism: Ceratosolen solmsi marchali (assembly GCF_000503995.2). NCBI lineage: Eukaryota > Metazoa > Arthropoda > Insecta > Hymenoptera > Agaonidae > Ceratosolen > Ceratosolen solmsi. The sequence continues at coordinate 3,106,946 of NW_011948414.1, read as the reverse complement.
ATGTCTGCATAATCAATTAAAAGATTATGCGAACTTTTTTATCTCTAAAAAAAACCATTTGCTTGTTATTCAAAAAATAGTGGTGAACTTTTGCCACGTAATTCAGTAATTTCTAGAAGAAGAAATGGAGATAAAAAAAAACAAATACTAATTACAATTGTTTCATTAAATAAGAAAGTTTAATTCGATATATTTGATTAATATTACTTGCAAAAGTTTAAGTACACAATGTGCTATGTCATTTATCAAAATTTTTAGCAATTAACGTTTTTATTATACACTTTCAATTTTCCATAGACTTCGATTTTATTCAATTTTTGAGTTTTGAGAAAACAAAGTTATTGGCATCCTTGTCTTTAGTTAATAAATAAAACAACAACGGCACAAGGCACAGATCAATGTTTACACATATTGTAACGAACCGCCTTTAAACCTCATTATTATAGTTTTACGGTAATGGATTTTAATGTTTGCATCTGACAAATAAAATTCAATGGCTAATTAGATCGGTCGAATTGAAATTTCCTTATTTAACAAAGAATCGTCGATCATGCTAATAATTCAATACTTGCTCTCATTCGACCAAATAATCGAATCGTGCAATTGGTGTTAATAGCATTGTGGGGTGTGGTTGGGGAGGGCCGGAGAGGGGGGTGGGGTGGAGTGGAGAGCATCGATTTTAACCAACAAGCTCGCACTTTGAATCATGCAAGTTGTTTGCTGCGCCTACAGCAGTTACAACTACTCATATTAGGTGCCATGTATCGTTGTATGAAGAGAGAAAGACGATGGAAAGTCATCGGATTATGGAATGAAGTGAAGAGGTTGTATGTAACACATCGATAAGATGTCGTGGGTGTGGCGTTATTTCATTGGTTTATGAGAAAGAGGTGCGCGTGAGCGCGTGTTTTTTCGAGTGTGACGCGAAAATAGGTTGATAAACAAGTGAGTCACCGAGGAGTGCGCAACAACACTAGAGCAAAGTCGTGGGGAGTACGATAGTTATCGCTTCGGCCGAGCGGCTTACTGTTATTTTCATCGGTCGTCCGTGGCAAATGATGGTCGGCGCCAATCCGAATTAACGGTATCAGACCGCGCAAATTCACTTACCCGCGTGTGACGAACGACGCAGGCGCGGAATGGTCGTCGTGGAATGGAAAAAAAAAGGTGATTCGATCCCCCCCCCCCCTTTGCCCGTACCCCTGCCCCCCCCTCCCCCCACCCCCCCCCCTATCCCTACCCCTCCCCCCACCCCCGAATGGTGTCCGTGGAAAGGAAAAAAAAAGGGGATTCGACCCCCCCCCCCCCATTGCCCGTACCCCTGCCCCACCCTACCCCTACCCCTACCCCTATCCCTACCCCTACCCCTACCCCTACCCCCTCTCCACCGACGACCAATTTCGTGAGGGGAGGGATTCGGAGGGTGGGAGGGAAAAGCACATACCAGGACGGCTGAGCACGTGTACGCGGGGCAAAAGAGCTGACGAAAGAAGAGAAATCATTAGGATATTGAAAGTTCGTGGGACTGAGTCAGCCCGCGGGCAACGGCTCTTTTCCCTCTTCCTCTTTCCTCTTCGTTCGACTATTTTATAGGTTGCTGGGGTGTGACGTCATTGGAAAAATCGGAGATTGGTCGGCGAATGCACGCGTGCGACTCACGTCGGTCGACGACCCCCGCTCCCGAGACGTAAATGCACCGCGACAAGTCGCTTCTTCTTTCTTTACGAGGATCCCAGCGACGTTTTATCGCGTTTGTTTTACCCCGCGAAGCTCCCTCCAACTGTCGCGGCTAACGTTCCATGGGATTCCTTGCCGCTGGAAAATCCATTCGCTATAGAATGCTTCTACCCCACCGCCGCCACCGCCGCCGTCCCACCCCACCCTACCGACCCCACCCCACCTCACTCCACTCCACTCCACTCCACTCCACTGCGACCCATCCACGCCCAACCCTGGAATCCTTTGATCTGCGCTGTGTGTCGGCCGTCGTTGGCCATCGGCTCTTGTCATTCGGCTTGTCATTCCCATTCCTTGTCCTTACTACTTGCGATTTTGACCTTCTTTTGCGTATTTGTGAGTGTACCGAGCGCAGCTCCTCCCTTACCTTATACCAAACCCTCAAAGTTTCATGCCATCATGATGTCGATGCGATGTCTGGTCGCTCTTCGGACATGGCCTTTTTTTTCTATTGTTTTCATTTTTCTGGACATTGGTCGACTTAATTAACTTTCACGAACGACGTTCATTCAATGGAAATAAACTTTTTACACTTTCCTCGCACGTTATTCAGTGAAAACTAAAATCGATCTTAATAATTATCCATCTATATCGTGCTTATAATTTAATTCCCGCAAGAAATATAATATTCTAATATCATATTTCGCTTGATTATATAAATTATTTTGTTATAAACTGACATGGAATTAGGGAACAAGACGTTAGCCTTATTGATATCGTATGATTCTCAGTTCCATAAATTTTTGATACATTTTTCGACACCATTGAAACGGCACTTTACAATAAGAATTTATAATAAGATAGATTGACAGATATGAAAGTATTATATGATAATTTCGTGATTAGTCTCAATCAATTAAATACTAATTATATCGTCATAAAGAGATCGGTATAATCAGAAATTATTTGATAATATTTTAAATAATTTTCCAAACTCTATACAAACAATCACCCACCAGAAAACAAGAAAACTATGAATACTCGGATTCTCAATTTCTGTATTCTCAAGGGACATTAATTCACAGTACTATCACGTTAATAATTATTTCACATACGTAATACTTAACCTTCTAATTCTCGGTCAACATGCTTTCTATACAGCTAAAACGAGCCACAATTTGCACATTGTCTTGAATTTCTAATGATCAAGGATAGCTATTTATTCGCTTCATTTCAATTACAAAAGAAAAGATTAATTTTTCTATTGAAAAAAATTACCTCATATCATACATTTAATGATAAACAATGCGATTATAACATTATTTTGTTTTTTTTTTAATAAAACCAATTGACTATTTTTATCGTTCTGCTTTATATATATAATAATAAACTTATTGAATTCCTTGTTATTATAAATCTTTGTCATAAATATATTGCAATAATATGAATAAACACACACACAAACACATACACACACACGCAAACATATATATATATTTCGAAATTATTATTTGATTTCTTATACGAATAGTAAATCGTTTATTAAGGAATCGTTTATTGTTCCTTTATATTATAATTTGTAGAAGAATTCAAGTTGACGAGTATCGAGTACTTTGGATAGAAAATCACGTGGTGGAGGTCCGAGTTACCCCAATTTGATCTTTCCATTTGTTTAATGGAGGCGCATCATTGCCGAGCGACAATAGTGCGAATAAAATAATTAATTATACGAGGGAGAGATTCTCATGGCGCGATTTAAGCTTTGAACTGCTACCGATTCGGATTAGGCGCTATTTACTACAAAAACATATTTAGAATACAATAACTTTTTTACTCATAATTAATTTGACATTGAGAGTATTATGATTTAATGTTGGTCTTACCTGTTACCGATATAGAGGAGTAAATTATCATTATTACGAATAATATTATTCATAATAATTATATTGTAATAATGATCGAAGCGATTTGTTTCGGTTTCGAATGCTCGTTTGTTGTTAAATTCGTCGATGGAGAAGGACAAGCCCAGAAGGGATGGAGCGCCCAAGAGGGAGCGGGGATAGGTTGGGAAGGGGTAATATTCTCTTTGGTTACGTCTCGAAACCCCATCACATGAGGACAATTCGGATTCGAAGGCGTGGTCATAGATGATAAAAGACTTGTGGTGGAGGATTGTGACTGAAATTTTAAGACCAAGGTCAAGAACTACGTCGAGTGTAGTTCGCTATTTACCCTCGATCGGATCTTCTTTGCTTACTCAACGTCCTTAGAATGCGGAACGATGCTGAGATATGATGTTCTTTCGGGTCAAGTTCAAACCACCGCTAATCGCAGAAGCCAATCTCTTACATGTTAAAATATTTTCGACCATATCTAATAGAATAATGATTATTCTTCTTTTTCCTTTCTCACTCTCTCACTCACTAACTCTCTCACTCTCACACTCTCACACTCTCTCACTCTCAATGTCTTCTTATCTCCATTTATTCTTCTTCATCCTCTTTACCATCCATCCTACCATCCTCCTCCACCTCCTCTTCCTCTTCTTCTTCCTCTTCTCCGTCCTCTCCTCTGCCCCTTTGTATGTCCCATCCCCCATCCCATACCATCCCCCATCCCCCATCCCATCCCATCCCATCCCATCCCTCCCTCACACGCACGAACGCACGCACGCACGCACACGAGCGCGCATAACCTCTCTCTATCTCTCTCTATCTCTCTCTATCTCTCTCTCTCTCTCTCTCTCTCTCTCTCTCTCTCTCTATATATATATATATATCTATCTATCTATCTATCTCTGTCTTCCTTTTCTTCTTAATTATGCCGTGATTCATTTCGCAGATTCAGTCTTTCGAGTGCTTTTCAATTAATCGAAACAGGTATTCACCTTCTTCGACAGTATTTATCATATATTTATGCGTGACATAAAACCTTGCCATTTTTTCTGAAATCTATGTAAATCTGCTGTAGAATCAACCTTGACCTTTATAGCGACTACCACATGTAACATTATTTTATTAAATACTGCCTCTCCACATAAACATACTGCTCGACTGGACTAAACTACGCGCTGTAAATTATTTCAATGTCTATCTCTAAATGCATTTTAATTACTAATCATTTCGCTATTGTTAGTTCATTTTACCCTCATCTCCACATGTTATGTAAGTTTAGTTATTTTACTTCTTTGCTATAAAATTCAGATCAAGTTAGAATAATGTGAGGACTTTGATTAATTTATCCATCTATTGCAACACCATACGCGCATATTATTATTTTTCTGTTTTTACAAAAATTTTTGTTTTCTTTTAATAATATAAAAATCTATTATAAAATATATTAGTTACAAATTTTGTAATACCGATTTGCTTATGAATTAGGTTATCCTAGAATATTACAGTCTATTATATTAATTTTTAAATTTTGCATCTATTTGTAACCGTTGTCTTATGCCTTTAATATTACAAATATATTAGCCATTGCTAAACTAAATTAGTCTTTTAAGCTAAAAAAGATTATGCTGCAATTTCATCATAAATTAATTCTATATGCTTATATATTTCACAAAGTTACATAATTCACGTCAAAGAACCTTACATTTTATTTGCATAATTGTATAATAGTATCCAATTCTATTTGATAATATCTAATCATCACTATAATACCTTGTTTAATCTTGAAATACTTTTTCTTCAGAAAATGATGACATTCAAAATAGAATAGAATATATATATATATATATATATATAGAAATGAATCGTGTAAATGAAGAAAGATTATTATATTTGTAGCAGTTAATTTTTATTGTTTTGTTTATGGTTTAATTCAGCGATTGACGGTAATAATGATAATAATAATAATAATAATGATAATAATAATAATAATAATGATGATGATGATGATGATGATGATGATGATGATGATGATGATGATGATGATGATGATGATGATGATGATGATGATGATGATGATGATGATGACGACGATGATGATGATGATGATGATGATGATAATAATAATAATCAAGCATCAGCTATATGCATTAGTGAACTGCAATATCATGTATAAGTAAAATTTATTTATCATAGTTTATTTTGCTTATTAAATTTATGTAACATCAAACACAAACCTTCGCTTTATTTATTTAAACATTTTGTATTGGGAAACAGCTTATTATTATAACACTAATGTTCTTCTTTCCATTAATGTTTTCATACAGAAGAATGTCTATTACTTTATAATTTTCTCCTGACAATCATTATCATTTTTAAATTTAAAATATGAGTGTGATATTTTATTAATAACTGTAAAAAATTTATTGATCCATCAAATGAAAATTTGGATTTTAAATATCCAAAATTTTCAGTAATTTTATCTTTATAACACGTGACTAGTAGTGAAACATCATTCCAACTACTGAAATCTCTTGTATTTTTCTTTTATTGCTTGGAATGGTGATCAAATTTAGTAAATTTCCATAAATTCCTAATTTTTATGTAGTGAATGGATTTTTGAAACCAATGCTATTAATTAAAGTATTTTTTTTTTATCTGACACGAGATAAAGATAATTTGCTACTACATATTTAAGTCATGAATGTTTTATAGTAAAATATGATAGTATCTAATTGATGAACTTAGTTTCTCACATAACTTGTAGTATTTTTTAATTTATTCAGGAGCTCCCTAAATTATATAAATTATTATTCATAAAAACGTGTGCTTAGCTAAATACATCTATTCCATTCATATCTTTTCGTTTAATAAATTACTAGAGCCTCAACATCACACTTAGTACGTCTTGAAATATACCTATACTTATTTATTTTAAATTCCAATTTATTCATACTTTTTACATTGTTGTTGTATCATGTATCTGTGCATGTATAGGTTTTATTTTACCTCTGGTGTATTTATCCGATAGAAGATTATCATCCTAGCAGTATTATACAAACAAATATCATATTTTAAGTCCTGTGTACTTATAATACTCTACACTACAAATTCCTACTCATTTGTAACTGTCATTTACTTTTAATTTTAAATGCTTAGTCTCTTAATGCTTAAGCATTTGCAATGAACAGAATAAAGATATAAAGTATTGGCAAACTTATGAATGATACGGTTTTTGTATTTCCTTCATAAATATAGTTATCGCAGAAGGAAAAGGATTTTGAAAAAATTGTGATGAAAAAAAAACAACGAAAAATCCAATATTTGTTATATGCATAATTAGTATAACCGTTGCCATAAATACTGTAGATGAAAATATTTTTATATCGATAATTATTCAATAAATTCATTAATTTACACAGTTAATTAGGTAGAATTTTTATTACACGGTTAATACGAATGAAAGCGAATATTACGCAAATAGAATAGTGTTACTGTTTATTGTTAAATAATTTAATAATAACAGTCTAGACAAGTATTATACTTTTTTTTTTTTTAAATAATGGAGTTAGAGAATTGTTTAAATTTATTTTTAATTCTGTAAAAAAATTTCAAATATCATTATGCAAAATTTTAATGTTTGAATTATAGAAAAATTTATAGAATAATTTATAACGATTGTAAACGATAGTTATGAAAATTTGAAGGAAATGGTAATTTTTTATTTTTTTTTATTTATTTATTATTTTTTTTTTTTTTAAATAATTGTTCTTAGGCAATTATATCTTTCTTTATATTCTACAAAATTATGTGGGAAAGTTAATACTGCACACCCCTTTTACTTAGAACCGTTTATAAATATATTCTTCGCACGATAGTTGGGTGGTGAAAGTATCAATTGCCCGTCTTATTGCCTTCGAGAATTGCTCAAGAATAATTTATTCTTATTGAGATTATTTAAAAATCTGATTAGGGAGATATGTTTGACGGCATTGGTAATTAAATCGATTGCTTTGAAATAAGTTCAAGTATTTTTGCAAGACTATGTAAGGTAAATATAAAATATTTCTTGATATTTTATCTACAATAATTAATGAAAATATCTTTATATATAAGGTTGAAATTGTTTAGATTTTTGAAAATTGACACTGCGATACCTATAGTTTTTAATGTAGAATGACGTTTATAGAAATTTCACACATTGGAAGTTTACAGTTTATAGAAAGGTTTGATTGATCGGTATCATACATTAGATTACAAAATATATTTTATTTATCAAAAATTTGATAATAAAAAACTATGGTTTTCCAGGCAATTAGCTGAAATTGAATGTGTGCAAATTTTTTTTTTTTTTTTTTTTTTTTTTTTTTTTTTTTTTAGGTATTATGCAACCCGTATAACCCTTTCGTTAAAACGACAGAAGGATTTATTAGAATGAGTCTCGTTATGGATTTAGGTCTTAGTCTTGGTCAGAAATAAGCCTAAAGTGTTAAATAAATAAATATGTGCGCGCGTGTGTGATAAGAATAGAATTTTAAATTTATATTATTTTAATGTTTGATTAATAATTAATTCTTTTATATTTTATAAAGAATAATGGGCTAAATACATAATGCAACCAACTGCTACTAAAACTAGGGATTGAATACGGAAGGTGCAAATATAGGTTAACGGAACAGTAGTAACCTTGAGTTGTAGACGAAAAAGAGATAGCGCATTGGTTGATTAATACGGAATGAAAGAAAGAGTTGTCGTGGAAAATGGGGCAAATTATAAATTCCTTTAAATAATCATAAATCTATATATTATAATTATTATAATTATATATACATATATGTATATATATATATTTTTGCATATTTGCTTTTTGCGCTAATTGGTGGCTTAAGTAATGAATTTGAATTTTACTTCAATTTCACCTCTCCTTGCCTATCTTGAGATTAAGGAATTTAACGATAACAAACTAATAAGTTTTGGCTTATAATTAAGATAAAAACAAAAACAAAACAAAAAGACAAAACAAAAAACAAAGAAAACCAAAAGAAAAAAGAAAAATAATAGAGATGAGTAAAATTTCAAGGAATTGAACCAAAGCCGCGCTTAAATCGTGTCAGTATATCGCTTTTACTTTTACGACCTTTATTTGCTTCTAATATTAAGGACGTATCGAGGTCCTGCATATTCCCTTTCTTCAAAATGATTATTGCGTGACGGAATGCAGACGTAACCTACTTTTAATACGTAAAATGTAAAAAAATTATGGTGCATCAGCCCTTGACCCTTTTGCCGAACGCAAAGAAGCACTCATTCGAATATAAACAAGAGCAGTTGGGAAGTGGTAGAGGTATTTTTTTCTTTTTATTTATTAATTTTTCTTCATCTTCTTTTTCTTCATCTTCTTCTTCTTCTTCTTCTTCTGCTTCATCATCATCATCATCTTCTTCTTCCTCTTCTTCTTCTTCTTCTTCTTCTTCTTCTTCTTCTTCTTCTTCTTCTTCTTCTTCTTCTTCTTCTTCTTCTTCTTCTTCTTCTTATTCATCTTCTTTTTTTATTTCGCATTCACGGAATTCGCGCCAAAAGAATAAAAATCCTATATGTATCATGAGTATTAAGATACTTAATTTCAATTGCTAACAATGCCGAGGATTGGCGAAAAGTGACGCAATAAATTGAATGCGATAAATTTTCTCGCTCGCACCATCATTCTTAATAAGTGTGTCACGTTTGCGATTTCGATTTTACAATATAGCTTTCTCGTATAAAAGTGAAAATTTCACGATCCTCGACGAGTTATCCGCGCGTAGTAACTGATCGAAAAGCCGCGCCGCTGTTAAAGAGAAAAAGGGGGCGGTGATGTCGGTGGTGGCGGCGGTGGTGTCGTTGGGGGAGAGAAACCGAGAGAGAGAGAGAGAGAGAGAGAGAGAGAGAGAGAGAGAGGGAGCGAGGGAGCGATTTTGGGGAGTGGGAGGGCGATTGGGGGGAGGGGGGTGACGCGGTGGCACGAGGAGGAGGTGGAGGTGGTGGGGGAGGGATGCCGCTTGCTCTCTCGCGTGTGTATAAACTTTTGTCCAGCGGACAAACTCGGTACATGTCAGCTGAAAATTGCTATCGGACCGGTTACTCTTAATTTCCGCCGAGGTTGGCATTCTCGAGTGGCCAGGTGCCGGGGCTGGGGCTGGGCTTAGCGCGGGTAACAAGTATAAATAATAAGAAAGCCGAGGGGGCTGACGTACCGAGCACTATATGTGTGCGCATGTAACACGGCCGGTTGCTGACGACTGGTCGCGGCGAGTAGTCGATCGGGAGCAGGAAGCGAAACGAGCCCGTGTAATAGCCTCCTTTATAGTCGAATTAACCACGAGAGACTCAGACTCCCCGGCTACTTCTTGGAATTCGATTATCCGCGCATGCGTGACGGCGAGCAAGAGCTCGCGCATCCGTATGAGGCGCCAAGTCCTTTTCGTTTGCGCAAGCTTCGCGCGATAGCGATGGGGAATCTCGAGTCCGCGAGATTTAGCGAATAACTTGGGTGACGGCGACGAGTGCCCGACGCGCCCCACACGGCTAAACTTAGCGCTGCCGAGGCACCGGGGGGTGCTACCATTTAAATTGAAATTCTGTGCGTTTTAGAGTGATCGTAAAGCGGCTGCATGCAATATCAGCACATTCTGAATTGGGCCACAAAGGACCTCTGCTGCTTTATGCGACTTGCAGCCTACGCACATTTATCGCGTGGTAATATGTTTAAGCAGTCAAAGGGAGCAGTCAAAGGGGTTATTTTTGAAACTTGGTCTCCTCGTTTATATCTTAGTCAATGTGGTGTGGCCGGTTGTTTCGTTCGATCTATTAGGATAGATTGTGCTTTAAAGTATAAATTATAATGGTGTGAATGGTATGATTTCTCTAGGAAAGCTGTAAATTTATGAACGACCGATCCAGATCTTTTTTTTTTTTTTTTTTTTTTTTTTTTTTTTTTTATTATCCTGACGCCATAATGGATTTCAATAACATCTCGCTTGATATTTATAACGCATATGCATAGCAATTATATTGGTACCTGCCGAATACAAACAACAAAAATCTGCAACATTTTTGTTGCAAAACATGCAATAGTATAAAACACAATGACTATTATTTATTTAGCAATTTTATTATATTATTATTTTTTAAGATTAAAAAAAAATCTAATATATCATGGTTTAATTTGCCTCAATTTATATTTAACTATTTACATTTTAATATAATAGTTATCGGACGTTCAATCTGGCATTATGTGAAATAAAATTTAAACAAAAAGAAAAAAAAGGAAAAAAAAAAAAATTGAAATAAAGAAGAAATATTAACGTTAAATATTCTGCATAAGTTTCAAAGTCTTAATTCATACTTCAATAAAAGAAATATATATATATATATATATATATATATATATATATAAAATATTTTATAATATTGTTTATAACATAATTCTTAAGAACGTATTAAATGGTAAATATTAAAATTTATGGTTACCTTAATAATTAATTTGACATTGAGAGTATTATGATTTAATGTTGGTCTTACCTGTTACCGATATAGAGGAGTAAATTATCATTATTACGAATAATATTATTCATAATAATTATATTGTAATAATGATCGAAGCGATTTGTTTCGGTTTCGAATGCTCGTTTGTTGTTAAATTCGTCGATGGAGAAGGACAAGCCCAGAAGGGATGGAGCGCCCAAGAGGGAGCGGGGATAGGTTGGGAAGGGGTAATATTCTCTTTGGTTACGTCTCGAAACCCCATCACATGAGGACAATTCGGATTCGAAGGCGTGGTCATAGATGATAAAAGACTTGTGGTGGAGGATTGTGACTGAAATTTTAAGACCAAGGTCAAGAACTACGTCGAGTGTAGTTCGCTATTTACCCTCGATCGGATCTTCTTTGCTTACTCAACGTCCTTAGAATGCGGAACGATGCTGAGATATGATGTTCTTTCGGGTCAAGTTCAAACCACCGCTAATCGCAGAAGCCAATCTCTTACATGTTAAAATATTTTCGACCATATCTAATAGAATAATGATTATTCTTCTTTTTCCTTTCTCACTCTCTCACTCACTAACTCTCTCACTCTCACACTCTCACACTCTCTCACTCTCAATGTCTTCTTATCTCCATTTATTCTTCTTCATCCTCTTTACCATCCATCCTACCATCCTCCTCCACCTCCTCTTCCTCTTCTTCTTCCTCTTCTCCGTCCTCTCCTCTGCCCCTTTGTATGTCCCATCCCCCATCCCATACCATCCCCCATCCCCCATCCCATCCCATCCCATCCCATCCCTCCCTCACACGCACGAACGCACGCACGCACGCACACGAGCGCGCATAACCTCTCTCTATCTCTCTCTATCTCTCTCTCTCTCTCTCTCTCTCTCTCTCTCTCTCTCTCTCTCTATATATATATATATATCTATCTATCTATCTATCTCTGTCTTCCTTTTCTTCTTAATTATGCCGTGATTCATTTCGCAGATTCAGTCTTTCGAGTGCTTTTCAATTAATCGAAACAGGTATTCACCTTCTTCGACAGTATTTATCATATATTTATGCGTGACATAAAACCTTGCCATTTTTTCTGAAATCTATGTAAATCTGCTGTAGAATCAACCTTGACCTTTATAGCGACTACCACATGTAACATTATTTTATTAAATACTGCCTCTCCACATAAACATACTGCTCGACTGGACTAAACTACGCGCTGTAAATTATTTCAATGTCTATCTCTAAATGCATTTTAATTACTAATCATTTCGCTATTGTTAGTTCATTTTACCCTCATCTCCACATGTTATGCAAGTTTAATCGTATATGTATATGCATATATATGTATATATATATATATATATATATATCGATATATCGATATTTGTATTTATTTATTGCCCATTTGATGCAGTTTTTAATAGTTTAATCATATTATTATGAGAAACTAAAATAGTTGTTTCACTGTTTTTTAGAAACTATAGAAATGACAATATTTGAATTTGTTTAATATTAATATTACTATTACGTAGATATATTTTAAGTTGCCAAGATTTTCTTATTTATCGACCCAAATTACCAATTTGATTAATACAACATTAATAGTATTTGCCTACTACCAATGTTACATCAATTGTCTTATTTATAATTGACGTTGTGTAAAATTTACATATCTCTTATGTTTTTGAAGCGTTTGTAATTTTTTTAAATAAACCGATAATTCAGTACTTAACTGATAATTATATTGTTGATTTATTGGCCTCGATGTGATTAGCATTGATGATCGTGTGTCTTGTTAATTTGCTTTTCATACACTTATTATGGATACTAATCGTACGAAATTGTATGTATTTATAAATTCAATGAGCGCGAACGTGTAGTAGTAGCTAATGGATAAATATGGATAAAATTTGCTAATGACAAAACTTTTATTATTTCAGCTCTAGCTTTATGCGATTGGTCGGATCTTCAACGTAAGCGGCGATCGATTGCTCGTAGTTTTTGCTCTCCTCGTGGTGGCAGTTCTCAGCAAGAGGAACTATCTCGTGTCGCCGTCGACGAAATGTTACAGCTTCTCAATGTCTTAAGCCACCAAGCGAATGCTCCAATCCTCAAAGGTGAGCGTCCGGTCAAACCTGTAATTCTTACAGCGATCGGCAATATGTTCACTCAATATATGTGCTCTACACGCTTTGGTTATTATGATGAGAAATTTAATCGAGTTGTACGCATCTTCGATGAAATATTTTGGGACATCAACCAAGGTTATGCCGTGGACTTTTTGCCTTGGCTCAAGATTTTTTACACTCGACACATGCATCGTTTGAATAACTGGGCAACTGAGATACGTAGCTTTATTCTCAAACAAATAATTGAGCCTCGCCGCGCGAGCTTGGACTTGGAAAATGGAGTGCCCCGGGACTTCACCGATGCTCTGTTACTTCATCTAGAAAGTACAGAGTCCGAGCTCTCCTGGCAACATATTATTTTCGAATTGGAAGATTTTTTGGGTGGGCACTCGGCAATCGGAAATTTGGTTATGATGATTTTAGCCAATGCAGTTTCGCATACCAATGTCCAGGCGAAGATTCAAGAGGAATGTGACGCCGTCCTAAATCAAAAGTCCAATGTTAATGGTTTGAAGCTGGTTTCGTTAAATGATAGACTGAGCATGCCTTATACGGAGGCTGTAATTTGGGAAACGCTTAGAGTCTCGAGTTCGCCAATTGTGCCGCACGTAGCCACTTGTGAGACGGATATTGGCGGATATCCGATTGCAAAAGATACCGTCATCTTCGTCAACAATTATGATCTGAATTTGGGCGAATCTTATTGGGGACAAGATTGCAAGGAATTTCGGCCGGAGAGATTCTTAAAGCAAGCGGAACAAGATCATACAATGGTTACAAGAGTCATGAGACCCGAGCATTTCGTGCCTTTCTCCACTGGTAAGAGGACCTGCATAGGTCAGAGATTAGTGCAAGGATTCGCATTCATAGTCGTCACAGGACTTTTATCGCGATTCGATATAAGTGCGCCATTTAAAGCGGACATCAAAAGTAAAATACAGCCAAGTTGCGTGGCCGTACCTCCAGATTGCTTTAACCTCGTATTTACACCCAGAAAAACCGTCTCTTCGAACAGTTCTGCACTCTAATGGCCAGCTGACGAAAGGAAATCTTCTTCTTCTTTCACTCTATCTCCGATGCAAGATTAAGGAGATGAATAAATACATTAATGAATCCATCGAATAGACTCGATAGAATAATCTTATCTAAATATATCGGCACTATTTCGTTGTTGTTTAAACGATAATTTTGACAACTTATTATTGGCGAGCAATAAAATAAATAAATAAATAAATAAATAAATAAATAAATAAATAAATAAATAAATAAATAATAATAAAATTGTCAAAATGTGCAGAGTTTAAGAATTCGAGTAGTGCGCGTGTTATTTGCAGATTATCCGACTGTTACTTTTAGCTTTTATCCAAAATTTATAGAATTCAATTTTTTTTCTTCTTTATTTTTTTTTTTCTTCTTCTTTTTTCTTTTCTTTTTAAACCGATACGATGTACGTGCATGTGAGACGGTAGTGAAAGTATTTGTTCTATGAGATTATTACTCTTACGTTATTAATGGAAGTTATTGAAATCTTTTAAGATTAAGATTTTGATTAATTCATTTGATGTAATGATTAGTACGAATGATTTGTCAAATTCTTTTTAGCTGCTTTAACAGCAAATATTTTACCGATATGAAGTATTTATAATAAATGAAAATAATAAATAAATAAAATAAAAAAGATTAAAAAAAAAATAATAATAATAATAATAATAATAAAATAAATGATAATAATAAACAAGGAGGAAAAAATGAATAAATGCATACATTAAATTTAAATTGGGAAGAGAAACACGTTGTTAGAAAATTTAATAATTTACATAAAGTTTAAGAATAAAGTAATTTCAGTTTAGTTCATAATGAATAAATAAATGCAATAAAAACAAAAAACAAAAAACAAAAAACAAAAAAACAAAAAACAAAAAAACAAAAAACAAAAAACAAACACGCAAAAAAAAAAAAAAAAAAAAAAAAAAAACAAAACAAAAAAAACAAAAAAAAAACGTTGAATTTGATATTACAAAATGGATGTTATGTTTTTTGATGATATTAAAAATAGTATCATGATGATATAAATATTTTAAGTTTCTTATAGAGTACAGAAGATCGTTAGGTTTGGTACAAATCATAAAAGGATAAATTCATAGAAATAACTATTATATCATTAAACGACTTACATTATATTGTTACGAGTATTTTGAATTAAATTGAAATATTTCATCTCAATGTATTCAATATTTATACAATAGCGATATATTCTATAAATAAACGAAAGAAATTGATTATATACATAAGTAAATCAATAATAAAACTTTGCTTAGCCTTCCGACGAATTTATCATTAATAAGTGAGGAAAAGGTGGAAGAATCTATTAGATTATCTATTTGCTAACGAAAACAGATGATGACAATGATTCGCCCGACAAGACTGATTGTCATTTTTAGAATTTAAATATGCTTTAATAATTGTTATTATAATTTTAAAAATTTGAGGTTTATATGTAAATATTAAAAATGCCTTATTGGTAGATAAGCATTTTTAATGCTCATGATAACTGTTCTACAAATTCGTTATAATTAATTAATGTTCTCTTAGTTCGTATGCATATATACGCACATACGCACTTGCGTATGTATAAATTTGGAGAAGAATTTTATTTTATTTTTTTTTTTTTTTTTTATTATTTTTATTCCCATATATATTTATATATATATATATATATATATATTTTTTTTTTTTTTTTTTTTTTTTTTTTTACGATACGTATTAAACCTTAAATTTGTATACAATTAGTAACTTTATACTTGATTATATCTTACGAAAAAAAAAAATAAAAATATCTTGTATATATATCCGAATAAAATATTGTCATCGCATTATTATTTTGTAATCATTAGAAATTCACTATTCAATTTGGCACAGAGAAAAGAAAAAAAGTATTTAAGTAAATTAAACGCAATAAATAAATTAGCGATTATGTCAGAAAGACGTAATGTGTCATACGCATGTAATAATTGCTTTCTTTTCTCTGTGCATTAAATACTTATCATCCGAAGATTTTATTTTGCTTTTATTTAAGCAAATGATCGTATGCAATACACATATAAAACGTCGTCCATCATTCGATTGCGTATGTGAAAATTGCGTCTGGCAGTGTTTGTATTACTTTTTGTAAATAAAAAATTTCATTACCTAGGTTATCTAAACATATTTTTATGAATAAAAAGTGCTACTTAACACATGAAATTCCTCGTACTTTTATTATACACAATGTTCCACTATCTCAAGTTACAACGTATTCCGTAATTCTTATTCCATTAAATTCATAATATTTATTTTGTATCGTAAAACTTACATCACAGATAATCGAAATTTTTTCCTTTAAATGCAAACCTGTTTGAGTATGATCACGTCGATTTCTTTTTGTTTTTTTCCCTTTTTTTTTTTTTTATTATTTCTTTTTCATTCTTTTTTATATATATATTTTAATTAAATTTATAAAAAAATAAATTTTTTTTTTTTTTTTTTTTTTTTTTTTTTTTTTTTTACGGTCCAAGCAGGCACACATATTTGCATCCGCAGGATAGGAGACGAGGAGAAGGTGAGCTGAACTGGAAAATGATGATAGACGGTGGGCCCCCGAATTATATATACCTATGCGGCTTCCGAAACAGGTGCAAAGCTTCTCCCTGCCACCGGATCGCATGTTAACTGGCTATGATTATCCAGATTGGATCGAGCTATTGGTCCTGGTTCTCATACATCCTACAAAGGAGACAGATGAGGACCGTTCGTATGATATTCACTCGTACGATTCAGATTTTTCGCCACTTGTATCGTATTTTTATATCATTTGTCCGATTTGTCTTATTTCGAAGGCCGCCATTATTGTTACCTTATTATAATTTTTAATTTTATCAGGGAAGGGCCGGACTAATAATGATCATATCTTATTATTTTCTTTTCCTTCGTCGATCACTAAGATTGTACCAAGATGAATAATTTTAATTTACGTTTGTCGTTAATTTGGAGGCATCTCGCTCATCATTATAAATTTCAATCGGCGAATCATAGTAATTTATCATATTGAATTTCAAATAGTTGGTAGAGTTATAATAATCGGCATGAGCTGCGCGCTTATAAGAAGCAAGGAATAGGCTACTTTAAAACTTGCAAAAGCTTGCACTTGCTCGATATTACTCGGACCAAGTATAATTAATGACCATAAGCTATGCTCTCTTACAACACTCGATTACATTACGAATTATTTATATTTTATCCTTCCATTTGTATGAAGAAAGAAATACAAATGAAAAAAAAAAAAAAATAAATAAAAGAAAAGAAAAGAAAGAAAAATGAAAAATTAAAAAAAAAATTTTAAATAAAATTATTAAAATTATTGATTATACAAGGAATGCAAGCACGTTTTTATTTTGTAAAAATAAATCCATGTTTGTAGAGTAAGGATTAACAAAGGTATCAGAATAATTTATAAAACAACTGTAACTTGTAAAGTAAGGAAATGTTACTGTTAATATTACGTAAATGAATAAATCAAAATATTTCACTTTTGAAGTTAAATTTTTTTTTATTTCTTTTTTTTTTTTTATATTTTTGTTATTTTTATTGCTCTACGAGTTGGAGGTTTGTCGGCTTAGAAATCTAATGCATTTGAAAATGCTTGATGATTCGGTAGCGAATAAATCAAATCGATTATCGTAATTATTAATTTACTAATTATCAGGCTAATTCTTATAATAATGAGAAAACAAACAAAGAGAACTCTAAGGTAGAATATTATAAATAATTTTACATTATATGACTACTAAAAGAAGAAAAAAGTAATTAATAATGCGTTAAATGTAGGTAAAAAGATAAAACAAAACAGAACAAAATAAAACAAAAAATTATGAACAAAGCCAACAACGTGTCTTTTCATAAAATTTTATGTAAAATATTACGATAGAAAGTCGATTACGGATAATAACGGATGACTAACGTGGATAAATAATTTGATTTGACAATTGTTAAATGTCCTGTGGAATTGTGATATCGTAAATAAATGATAAATTGACTATGAAAATTGACTGGAAATTGGATTGAAGATCGACAGGGAAATGAATCGAAAAATAGTTTAAATCTCTCATCGACATGGCGATTTAACAAAAACTTACTGGATGAAATAAAAAAAAAATTTCCTTATTATAATCAACATGTTTCTCATAGGAAATTGCTCGAAGGCTGCTGTTAAAGAATGGAAATTGTGGCAATACAAATAACATAAATAATTACTATCCGAGGCAATTAATAGCTCTGAATTTCTAAAATTCAGTTGAGACGGCGAGTCTGCCAACTGCTGCCTATACTCAAAAAGTACTAAAATGGCACATTTTCGTATAAATATCTTGGGCGTATTTCAATTTTCAAGTAATACGGCCTGACCTTGATATTCCATGTCTAACAAGCAAGCATCGGAATATAAAATTTCTCGTTTCAGAATAGCGTCCTTGAAGAAGATGAAAAAAAAAAAAAAAAAAAAAAATGTAGAGCAGATACTTTCACAGATCTACCCACAAACCGTAAAACGTGTAATATTGTAATGTAAAGTTTCAGACTTTTAAAGGCAGACTTTTTCCACCGAATGTTTTACGTATTTTCCCGGTACTCATTTCACCATTCACTTGTTCCTTTTTCTCAGCATATCCAGTTGATCGAATCAAGAAATTGCCTAGTGCCAATAAAATTCTACTCCTTCGTCGGGATGCGGCAGCCTCGTCCACATCTGTCGTTTCGCTGGCTGGGATCGCGGAATGCGCAATAGCTCGCAACATCGTCGATAAAAGAAGCCAGAATAAAAACAACGCGAAAGAGAGTGAAAAACCTAGCACGAGAGAGTGAGTGAGCGAGAGAGTGGTAAGAAAGGTTGTAGAGGATGAGCACACCCGAGGGAGGGAGAGAGAGAGAGAGAGAGAGAGAGAGAGAGAGAGAGAGAGAGAGAGAGAGGGCAGAGGGAATCCTCCTTTTGAGCTCGTCTGCTTGCCATCATCACGCTTCTCGGTACAGCCATGATCCTTTTTTCCCCCGAGGCCTTTTGTCGCGCTCGACCTTTTGCTCTTACAGCCCCACCGGACATCCTTCGCCTCATCCTCTCTGCCCTTGAATCCTTCTCCTGGCGAGGCTCGCTCTTTGCTCTCGATTTCCTCTTTATTTAGCCTCGCACGCATCAGTCAGCGTGTCTGCCGCAACCGACGATGGTCAGGCCTCGTTTACCCTTTTTCTCTTTTCAGTCAATCGTCGCGCTCGACGTCGTCTTTTTACTGGAGGAGTGCGAAGGGTTCCCTCGCTGCAACTGGTAGAAGGACCGGGAGGGACTCCGTGCTTGCACTGGATAAACAGAGAGGTGGAACAGAGTCCGGCGTAGAAGGGATGGCGATGGGCGAGGAGAAACGAGGAGCTACGAGAATGTGCATCCGCGCTGGAATTTCATTCTTCTTCGTCTGTCTGCTTCTTTCTCGACTGTTGTTTGTTTGTCTGGAGACGGGAGATCCTCATCTGGCCCACTTTTAGATACCGTTTTTATTATGTTGGCGTGTGTACTAACTCATCCCTGTGATTTGCTCCTCGCCTGCTGGTCTGCATTTGTTCATGCAGGAGCGCGGGCGCGCACGGGCACGCACACACCTACGACGTGAGACGAGCTGGAAAAAAAAAAAGTAAAAAAAAAAGTTCTTTCTTGTTCTAGTTCTTTTTTCTATTTTTATTATGATCCGAGTCTTTTTTCTTCTTACGTGCTTTCTCCTCCGTTCGTTGATGATGTAATTAGCGAGAGCGAGCTACTCAACGACAAGGGGCATGACGATGAGGTCCCGACTGGATTTTGCATATACATGCTTATATCCTTCTCCTCCTTTTCTAATGCTCATTTTACTTTTTACATATCTCAGCACATGAGCTTAGCGATGAGAAACTGTTCTAGGATAAACAAGAGGACGCCATTGCAGATGCACAGCAATTTTCCGAAAAATAATTAACAACAATAATTTCTTTATTTTTCCTAAATAAATATTAATATCAATTCTCTTTTCTAAGCTTCATGCTATTATCGAGGGCTTAATGGAAGTAATATTTGTCTCGTTGAAAATTAATTGTCGAACAAAATTTTTAAACAATCGACTAATATAATAAAATTATTATACCCATGCATAGTCATTTCTTTCTCTCTCTCTCTCTCTATCTCTCTCTCTCTCTCTCTCTCTCTCCATATTTTTAATTCTACTCATATTTTAGGAAATTTAATTATTTATTTCACAACCCATCATTATCAATGTTCATTGTACAAGCCTTTTTCCCACCGGCTTTCAATATAATGTTATAATAAACAAAATTATGAAAAATACGTCTTGCACTTTCAATGACATGTTAAAAGATTTTTGTTAACTAACTAATGACATACAATCATTATATGTAATAATAATTATGTTATATTCATAATACAGTTAGACTTTTGAAAAAAATCTTACTATTACTTAACAATCATCTACGATTATTTAAATAACTTTAACTATATAAATGTATTCGTCAAAATTATAATTTCTAATTAGTTAATTAGTAGAAAATATAAAAAATTTTTTCAATTTTCCTTACATTCATAGCGTTATATTTATTTATAGATTTTCTTATTAAAATATTATTCTATGAAGGATTAAATTTTACATCATTATTTATGAATGAACAGAAAATTTAATGAAAGAATCAAAATTCATTATTAATTTTCCTAAACCTATATTAAACGTCTGTGTAATATTTTATTTCACCATATGTTTCGAAGTATCAATTGTACATGAAGAAATGACGTTAATTAAAACAATAATTTGATTTATATAAAACACGTTTACTCGATACCGATAATGGAACAAAAAAAAAAAAAAAACAAAAAAACAAAAAAAAAAAAAAAAATCTATTTTAAGCTATTTTTTAATAAAACAGGTTATTGATCAAATTAAAAATGATTGAATATTATATATGTTGGAGTGCCTTTTCTTGAAATATTAATAAAAATCATTAATATGATTATTATAAGTCCGATTATTATTTCATGTATGAATTAAATTCTTATATGATAATATTTTTCTCAATATTTCTTATAGTTGTCGTTATAATTCCGGTTTAAAACCTTGAACAATACTGCAATATGACACATTGAAGATCATAAATGAGAAGAATCTTATGGAGTATTTATAGAAGATCGTAAATTTGTAGATTGTACAAATCGAAGTAAGTTTTAATAGCACAGCATTATAACTTCGCAGTTGATAAAAACCAAGTCACTTAATAAAGATCAACATCATATAATACATTCATATGAATGTAATACATTCACATAATAAAACAATAACAATAATGATGAGGTGGTGGTCATGTGGCTATTATCATTTATAACGACGCCGATGATGATGATGATGATGATGATGATGATGATGATGATGATAATAGTAGAATCAATAATATTAAACAGAACAACAGAAATTCTCATAATTAATTATATGCAAAGTATTCATTTTTTTCTCTTTTACACCAAAATACTCCTGATGCGCAAACTTGGATACTTGATTATGCTCTAATTTTATTAAATCCAGTTTTAGTGACTATGAGCACATACACATATTAAAATAAACTTGTATGTGCATATATATATATATATATAGAGAGAGAGAGAGAGAGAGAGAGATAGAGACATTGGTGTATTTATATAGTACAGAAATACTTAGAATAATTTATAAAAATTAAAAACAATCTATATTCTTTTATCAATATTTTTAAAAAATATCGTTCTAAAGATATTCATGATAAAAGTAAATCAGAATGATAATTTTTATGATTCTATATATATTCTGTACATATTTTTACAGTATTTGATTATGTTTATAGTGTTTAAAGTAGTGTTACGATATCATAAAGAGTGAGTGTAATTAGCTTGTTAATTCCTTGTTCTACAAGCCGCGGGTAAGTAAGGACGGGATTACCTTTTCTATTCGTCGACATATAGGTAACCATTGGGAACGTAAGTAGTTCTGAGCGAGGACCGCTCCATGACCTCCAACGATATCATTACTCGTTTCGCTACACCTTAGGCTATAGGTAGATAAGATATTTGTGTGTACTTGTTTGTGTTGATATGACTTGGTGCATATATTATGGTCATACACTGCCGATGAGACTGTGTGTAGTCTAGTCGACTTTGTCACCGCGGTGTTTCTCTTTATTCACATACATGCAAACTAATTGTTGCAATAAAGCAACCCGAGCTATTACGTATTTTTCTAAGATGCACGTAGTGAAAGTTTAAAACGTGAAATTTCTTCCTTTCCTTATTGCGTAGTGGTTAAACATATTTAAGAATATCCTCATGCATGAAAATAAGTTTGTGATTTAATTTGCTTTAAACTCATTTAACTAAATATGCAGTGCGTGTAATAAGATATAACCTTTTTTTTTTTGGCAATAATTGAATAACAGAAAGAGAATATAGTGACAAAAAGGAATTATATGGATCATCGATCATAGTTAGTATTCAAACAAAATAAAAATTTATTAATAATCAATTATATTATATTCATTTATACTATATGATGAAAATTAAATTTTCAAGCCTATGGCTTACAAAAATTATATATCTCCGACCGTTTATCACTAGATAAATATAAAAATAAATATATATATATATATACATTTATAGTATTATTGAATTATTATTGTCAAATTTACGTAAAATCCGTAAAGTATTGCTTTATTATTAAATCAAATATTTTTAAACACATAAGCCATAAGCAGATATTTAAAGATCAAGTAAATTGAAAAATAAGCCATTTTACAACATAAAATTACGATCCACCGTTTGGAAAATTCTCACAATCCTTATACTATCAATTATTTCAATAAGCCCTTTGCATAAAATATTGATTCGTTTTAAAAATTCATTTTTTCAAAAACAACGTCGAGCAATTAAGAAGAAAAAAAAACTTTCTAAAGCACTTATATATATTTTTTGCAGCAATCTATATAAGATGATTAGTTAAGACAAATATTTAATTTTTCTCTCATCTGTTATTTTCAGAAGCGTTAAATTATAAGACGGTTTTGAATGTTTCCGCAAATAAATGAAAAAATTGTATAAATATTTTACAAATTGAAAAAAGAAAGTTATTCATCTGAGGAAATACAATAATGACTTCCTTAAAAAATTTTATGAACTGTAAAATTAAAATGAAAGGAAGATAATATTGTTACACGTAGTATTTAAATAATCCTAGGATATTTTTTGTCACTTGTGGTACGTACATTGATAGAAGCTGGAGATCGTGGCATCTCTATGTGCCAAGGCAACAGACAAGAAGCAACAGGAATAAGCTAGAAATGAGAGAACTGGATCGTTAAACCAGTCTTAGATTCCGACTAAATCGGAAAAATTCCGGGGTTCATAGAGGAAACTCGTCTTAGAGAGGACGAGGCATGCAGACAGAAAGATACAGAGAAGGGGTTTAGAGAGATAGAGAGTGAGTGAGTGAGTAAGTTTACTGAGTGAGTGAGAGAGAGAGAGAGAGAGAGAGAGTGAGTGAGTGAGTGAGTGAGTGAGAGAGAGTGAGTGAGAGGGGATGGAAGGAAACGGAAAATAAAACATAGCAAAAGTGAAAAGCTGAGAGCTAACGAGAGTTTTGAAAGAGGAAAAAAAGGAAATGCTTTAGACGATCCCAACTCTTCTTCTTCTCCCAGGGATGCCATAGGAAAACTAGTTTTCCTCGTGTAGTATGTACAGATAACCTCATCGCGTCTAGGATTGCAGTGCATTTACATACCGATCTCACTACTATTTGTTTTTCTTTTTATGCACATGACGACCAGTTTCGTTTTTCGAATTTTTATTGAATGCTGTTTAGATCGCATGAAAAATTTCATTTCGCTACACAGAGAAAGGGAAAAGAAAGCGAAAATATTAATATTTATTTTCCGAGGACTTAGTTTTTTAAAAGTCAACTGAATACGACCAGGAAACTTGACGAGATAAGCCGATAATTTCAAGTATCCCGCTGAATTTTTTGAACTTTAGCAAATGTTCACTAGAGGGCGCATTAAATCAACTTATCGACCTTTCTTCCGTATCTACAGACTTTTATGCCCGTTTTACCACCCTATTCAAATGGGAGAATATTTTTTATATTCAATAGTATAGATTGTACATAGTAATTACAATATTCTTTAAATTGTATTGTATTTTCAAATATTTAATAGGTCCCTTTAGTAGCTCATGCAGCGATGCCCAATAATATGGAAATGCCTGTATGTGAGCTTGCATGCATACACGTATGTTAATAATGTTGCCCAAGTACAGGGGCATTATTATTATTATAGAAAGTATGAAAGATTCGAAAATTAAATTAAACTGTTTAATTAATAATAGACAAAAAATCTCTGTTTTAAATGAGTATTTAATTAGTCGGGAAAACGGAAAATTATAATTTTATGCACAAATAATTATTATTTCCTTACATTTATGAAACTTATTACTTATAATCATATTATACATACGGAATGTACAAACATTAAATGCAACTTTTTTTTATTATTAAACTACCAAATTTATTAATTCAACTTATAGAATTTTTTAACGGAAATTTTAACAATACATCATTTTTATTAATATGTTTAATTAATATACTATAATTAATCCAATAATGTCATCGATAGAAACACATGACTTGAATGTTATAATTATTTACTTATTTACTTATTAGTATCTTAAATTAATCTTTAAGAACACAAACATTTCTTCCAATTATGTTCTATTTTATACAATCATAATACTCCATAATTCTCGTATCTTATCTAAAATAAAAACTTTATACTCAAATACATTTGATATAAAACTATATTTATAATCTATAGAAATAATTTAGCAATTATTTTATATATTCTATAAAAGTTAAATTATTGTATAAAAGTTATATATTTAAGTTAAATTCGAATTTGGTTAAATAATTTTTATTTATATTATATTTTTACTATTACCTGATCTATATTCAAAATCATTCCATCTTTTGAAAACAATTATTAACTAATTTTGATGAATGACAATTTTTTACAATATTACAAATTTGATTTATCGAAGAATTTTCTTAAAACATAGGCATTTGTTTATAAACTTATTATGTTTAAGTGAAATTTGTTATTTAATGACAATATTATTAAAATTTGTCGTATTTGAATAGAAATATTGTTTTAAAGTATTATTTATGAGATTATAAATAGGAGAAAATCTTTAGAATCTGTTAATGTAGTAGGTAAATAAAATTTTATTTATATCAAAGTTGGTATAATATTAAATAATTTCTTTTTAAATGTGATAAAATTTAATTTAGTTTACTTCAATTTTATTAAATTAAATTTAATTTAATTTTCTCTAATTATAGCCATCGCTTTTCTTTAATTTATCGATTAAATGTTATGATCAAAATTTCGATATTTTAATTACAGAAATTATACGATTAATATTAAAAACTAAATTATTGTCTATATATTAACGTATATACATATATATATATATATATATATATATATTAAACGTATAAAAAGTGATTACTTTTTTTATGTGAACCTTTTTGGTTGACTATAATTGCATTAAAAAATTAGAACTTTTAAAGTATTAGATTAGAAAGCTGAAATAGCTAACGATGAAAGTTTTTGATTACAATAGATATCATTTAAGATTTTTAGTCTAAAAGTAATTAAATTATTGAACAAACCACTTTAATTGAATTTAAATAACATTAAAAATTAAAGTATTAATATTTAAGCTTTTCTGAAAAAGATTAAATACATATATATATAAGTGTGTGTATGTGTGTATAATATTATTTTAAACGTTTATAGAAATAAATGCAAATATTTTAAAAGCTATCAAAATTATAGCCATTGACGGCAAAAGGATGTTTTTATTAAAATTTGATGAGACATAGTTTTCTATATCTGTATATATTCATATTGAATTCTAGTTCTTACAAATTGTATTTTCGATTTGTACAAATGCATTTTATACATTGATCTGTGGTTTCCATTTCTAATACATACATCTGTAATCCATAATTCCATGTCGTTTTGTTTTTTTTTTGTTTTTATTTTATTTTTTTTTTTTTTATTTTTTTTTTTTTGTAATAAATTTATATTTCTCATATATAATAACATCTACTTTTTACAATAAAATGACACGTTAAAAATAAAAAATATATCTATACGCGAATGATAACGTATCTAAAGTTCGAAAAAATGAATCGATTATACGATCTTATAATAAAGAAAGAAAACGAACGAGCAAATTCAGTCTACTACACTTCCAGCCCTACTACGACTCCAACATAATCAATCGCTGCGGCAACTTGCATAGGGTGGCACGAATTCCGATAATCTTATTCCTTCTTTGCCCCTAATACGAAATCTGCATCGACTTACAAAGAAGTCGAAGACTACAGCCACACGTGCGCGCACGTCTTTAGACGTACGTACGTACATACGTACGTACACACACGTATGCGTCTAATCGACAGCCGGAAATGCGCGCTGAGTTCTAGCGGCGTGGCCGCTACTTCCGGTAGATCCGATTATGCGCACGATCCGAGAAAGTAATTTTCCGAGCACAAACTGTCACGATTGCTCTTCGTTTTGCAGGCTTATTCCTGCTATAATGCGTTATCACGCCTAAAGTGCATCATATGGCTGGCATATCAATTCCTTTTCCTGCACTTGTTCGGCCTGAATTTTCACTTTACAAAGCCGAACAATTCCTAGCCTACGTATTATTTAGTTCGTATGCTCGGTTTAGCTAGGTTTAGCTAGAGGGATACGGTTTTACGAAAATTTTATCAATACGGGGATAATTAGATCGAAGCTTTAGAAAGCTGTTATTTTGTAATAATGATGAATATACGTAAACTTTGGATGGATTTTCTTTGATGGCTTTTTCTTCCAATAAAAATACGTTAATTTAACGATGTTGCTACTATTGCATCTCTTATCATACATAAGAATTTAAGAAAAGCATTAGTGTTGAGATTCTGAATAACTTTTAAGCATCATTAAATTATCTATTTCATGGATGAAGAAAAAAAAAAAAATTTCATCTCCAACAGTTTTAATAAATTTTTATATATTTTAATTAATTTTTTTTTTTTTTTTTTTTTTTTTTTTAAATAATGAGAATGCTTAGATCCTTTAGAACAATGTGTTGTTTATCAGAAAGTTTTAACGGAATATAAAGCTGATGATGTAGAATCGAAATAAAATAAATAAAATAAAGCAAAAAAAAACATAAAATTTTCTTCCTTATATAAGAAATTTTATATAAAAATTCTGATTATCCAAAGCTCCACTTATGTAAATATTGTCTAAATGTACGTTTGTTATAAGATTTTATTTAGAATAATCTTTACAGTGATTAATCAAAGCTTTAATTTAACTATATTTCATATACATAGTACAGCTTATATGTTATTAATAATTATCTAAAATTCTTGAAATCTAATTTTTAAAATTTTTCTTTCGTTTGATACAATTTGAACGAATTCAATATTATATTATTATTTTAAATTTATAATGAATATTTGTTTTCTTGCTAGGCAGAATGAGCTTCTCTCTCTCTCTCTCTCTCTATATATATATATATATACATATTATATTTATACATATTTATACATTCTTCCATTTTAAAAATAACATTAAGAATATTTTTTATATAAAGGCTATTTATTCGTAATCAAAGTAACGAAATTTATTAATTAAAAAAACTATTTTGAAATTTATGTTTTAAAGAAAAATGGATAAATAAAGAATATATATATATATATATACATATTGATATGCAATAAATAATATTTCAATTCCTTAATTTCAATTTAAATTTAAAGCAATGATATATTTATAAATATATGTACTATGAAGTAATAAAACTGTGTGATTTAAAAACATTCTTTTTCAATTTTTTTCTTCTTTAATTACTTTTTAAAACTGTGAAAAATATTCATCTTATTAGATTATATTTTTCCTCTACTATTATAGTTCTTGGTGTCGACATTAGATTTTGTAGCTTTTTATTACTATTATATATACATGACTGGTTATTATTTTTTCATCGTTATCCATATTTTTCTATTATCATAAATTATTATGTAGTTTATAAGGAAATTATGTAACAATCTTTATAATATTTTCAAAAGTTTGTCGGAATAGAGATTTTATGACGGTATATTTAAAATTTTAGTCCAAACACTATGGAAAAAATTACTACAAAAGGATAAATTATTTCCATGGCGTTGGAACAAAAACAAACTGATAAAGTAGCAAATATAAATTATTTAATGATATATTATTAATATGGTGTTCATTGATATGAATACATCGCGTATCCTTAGGAACTACTTAATTCAAAAACAAAATAGAAAATTCTATTGAAATAATAGAAAAATTTATTATTGCAAACTTAACATTTAAAATACATTGGTTATGTTTTTATGGTACATGGTTATATATATATATATATATATATATATATATATAGATATATATATATATATATATATAAATATATATTTATATATTTATAAATTGCAAATATACATAATTGATGATGTATATTTATTATTTATTTTAATTATGATTTAACATGATAAATGCAATATGGACAGAAGCATTTTTGGATGTTTTATCAACATTTAGATTAAAACTGCGGCAACCTGACCATTTATACTCCTTCGTTTCTTTTATTGTTCATTCCTCGTTTGTTTGTGAGTCGTACGATTGTTGGGCGCGTACAAATTTACGATCACAAAAGGAAAAGATTATTTTTGTGTTGGTGTGCGAGGAAAGACAGTTAACTATGTGGGTCAATACGGTTATGCACTGGGAAGAACTCTAGCTATGCTTTTGCAGCTCAAACACGCACAAGCAAAATATTTGTGCACACATAACTTTAGGTGCTTGGTTTCGTAAAAAAAAATATGACCTTTTTACAGTTGCCAGCATTACACGGATCTGTAGGCATGCGCGTGTGTCTGTGAATTCCATGCGCTTGCCGGATTTTTCAAAATGTCTTTGTAAAACACATGGTTCAACGATATTAGCTTTCGCTTTAAATTTTGAATGCTAGAAATTTGTATTCGGTTACTAAGCATTTTTATTCCCTGAAATGTTTCCCTTCATTTTTCTGTTATAATCGTAGCATTTGTATATCTCGGAATACATTACT
The DNA here is from genome assembly GCF_000503995.2 of Ceratosolen solmsi marchali. NCBI lineage: Eukaryota > Metazoa > Arthropoda > Insecta > Hymenoptera > Agaonidae > Ceratosolen > Ceratosolen solmsi. Next base: position 3,077,436 of record NW_011948414.1, on the reverse strand, counting down.
TACTCGAGACAACAAATCCATCTGAATTATTAAAATACACTTTTCTTTTTATTTTAATTTTACTTAAGTCAAATTTTCGTAAACAAGATTATTGAAATTAACTGAATATAATATTACATTATTTATAGTATAATATTAATGTTAATGGAATAATATGTTAATCATTCGTTTTACTGAATTAGTAATGCAAATGTTTTCTTAATATTAATAATGTAAATAATAGTTTCTTAATAGATTTCTTAAAATTAAATATGGCATCATTTAACAAATAATTATTCTCAAAATTTCTCTATATATAACACAAGTCAGCTTAGATTAAGATAGGAAGTATCGTAGCGCAGTTATTATGTTAGAAATTTATTAAACATCCTAAGGTTTTTCGTAAAAATTTACATCGCTAGAATATAAATCTAAAATAATATTTATTTGGTGGTTGTAAAATATTATCTGAAAATACGCAGATAAGAACATTTGCAAAATATAATAATAATAATAAATAAAAAAAAAAAAAAAAAAAAAAAAAAAAAAAAAAAAAAAAATTATATATAAAATTTTGTAAAACTTTGAATAATTTGAAAATTAGTTTAATATACTAATATTTGTTTTTTCATCTTTTTACTATTATAAAACGGTAGTGAATTTTTATATAATTCATTACAAGAGGTTTTGTATGAAATCGAGCTTGTCGAGTCATTGTCTTTGATACGATCGGAAATTTCTTACATTTTATCTATCTTTAAGATAAAAATCATTTACAGAATACAGGCGTATTGCATATGAATTAAATAATACGACGTAATGAAGGCATCGTTCGATGTGAAATTTTATATTATTTTGAATGTTTTACAGATTGAAGTTATATCGTTGTAATAACATTGTATTAAACTATAATTACATTAATGTTTATTTGTAATCGAAACAATGAATTTGTTCTTAACATTGTCATTTATTAAATAATAAATTATATTTTAACTCAATATTGATATCGTATTAGCAATAACTGAACATCCAAGTAATTTCTAATTGCTTAATAGAATTTTTCAATGTTGTTCTTGTGACATTTATAAGCTGGCATATAATTCAAAATTTTTTTGCAAATTTCTATCTTTTCATTATATATAAAAATATTCATTAGAAATTATAACTCAGCTTGTTCCGATTCAATAAATACCAACGAAGATTTATGCTTCCTTACCTTTTCATCGATTATTTCTTCATTATCTATTACCACTATTATCTTTATCCAAATCATAATTTTTATAAAAGCTAAATAAAATGAATAACTTGAGTTTTTTATACATACTCTATTAGCCAGATAATTTTTCAATATTATTTATACACCAAAGTCCGAAAGAACATTATTTTACGTATTGTAGAGTCTCAAATGTAAACTGGTGTCGTAAATTAAACAATAACTTTATTCTCATAATATTTCCATATTAATAAAACAAATAAAAACAAAAAAAAACAAAACAAAAAAACAAAACAAAAAGAAAAAACAAAAAAACAAAAAAAAAACAAAAAATGAAAGAGATTTTGCTTGCATGAATATTGAGAGAAGAGGGAAGCGATCGATTGTTATCGATAGTAACTTTTTCATTAATAATCGTGCATTACAAGTTTAAATTAATGTATATTTATCATTTCGAGTATGTCGTATATGCATTATCGAAAGTAAAATGTCATTATTTTACCGTAAGATATTTATAATATTATATAGTAAACGATAAAAAGTAAACGATAAAAATTATTAGGCATTTCATAAAAGACGAGCTACGTTCTTTATATCTTATATCAATTACTCGTTATTCCTATTCACAAATCTCACACATGTAGCGAGTTAAGTAGGCTTCACACCCGAGTATAAACGCGAGGAAAAATATAAAAGTCGAACGATAAAGTAGTTGTCTGCTCCCCTTCTCCTCTTCCGAACCCCACCACCGCCCCTACCCCAACTATTCGCTCTCTCTCTCTCTCTCTCTCTCTATCTATCTCTCTCTCTATCTATCTATCTCTATCTATCTCTATCTATCTCTATCTATCTCTATATATCTCTATCTATCTCTATCTATCTATCTCTCTCTCTCTCTCTCTATCTCTCTCTCTATCTATCTCTCTCTATCTATCTCTATCTATCTATCTCTCTCTCTCTCTCTCTATCTCTCTCTCTATCTATCTCTCTCTATCTATCTCTATCTATCTATCTCTCTCTCTCTCTCTCTATCTCTCTCTCTGTCTGTCTCTCTGTCTGTCTCTCTCTTTCTCTCTCTCTCTTTCTTACTTCGTACGTATTATCAACCTGTTATGCAATAGAGCCCGGTTGTATTGGTCGCTAGGTCGCGTACACTATGGTTTTTATATCCAAGAGTGAGGCTTCACAATAAAATTTGAAGCTATAAATATGTGACGGCCACTTAATTGTATCAAGAAAATTGAAGTAGCCTTCAAAACTTATAATTGAAGTTTATGAAATAAGGATAGGAGATTTTATGAGATAAAGTTTATGAATGGAGGTAAAAAATGTGATGATATAAGGAATAACCTATTGATAAAATAGATATCTGTTTCACTCATAACTATTATGTGAACAAGGAAATTTCCAATACTGCATACATTTTAAGGAATGCATGCGAACAAAAAAAAAAACAAAAAAAAAAAAAAAAATAATAATAATTCGATTTTTTAATTTATCGAGTTTTACACGAGCTTAGAAATACGGAATATTACCACTTTAAGGTATACCTCTTCCTACCATAATACATCGATTTTCAATATTTTTGTTTTTCCATCGCATATGGATATATTTTTATTGAACGTACCTACGTATTGTACTCTCTAATATACAATTCTAGAAATAAATATCTATTGGAGGATGAGATTGGAAGTGAAAAGTACAGCGTTAAATCATGTCATGCTATATTTTCTTTTATCACATTAGAGTGAAAAAATTGAGAATCAATAATTTTCTTAAATTTAAAACTTTCGTCTCAATAATGTTTAGTGCATGAAAATGGCGAAAAGTCACTTTATTCTCATTTTATACTTATAAAATATTGGACTTCCATGGGGATTAATTTGAGTATATTAATATTAAATTAAGACAACAATAGAATAGAACCTCGTCTAAATACATTGGAAACTTAAATTTCACGGCACATCCGTTGTTTTACATTTTCTTATAAGGTGTTCATGTTTTTATCGTTGGTACTGATAAACAATGATAACAGTATTATCGAGTTCTGTAGAAATTGAACAAGACTTAAGATAATAATCTGAACGTTTATTGTTTCGTTATTACACACCACATCGGATTTACTATACATTTGAGTTTAATTGAAAAATTATTATAATCGACGAATGTGTAACATTAGTGCAGGATTCATTAATTAAAAGCGATCTGTCTTCATCGTATGTGCAATACCGCGGCCGAGATTCGTGAAACATTTTTAATTTGTTAATAAACAATAATGGACGTTGAACGGCCGTTAAAATATTTCAACGTATATTCAGAAACCGTAACTAAGCTCGGTCTCCTTCATCTCGTCATCGTCATCAATGCCCAGCAAATAGGTTTGATCATAAATCGTGGAGGAGGAGGAGGGCAAGAGTGCGAGCCACGCGGTCTTGCCTCGGAGACTTCTCAGACAATATAGGAATTTATTGGGTAATCCGAGTTTGCGCTTTCACGGACGTACGGCAAGCGAGCGCGGAGTGCTCCCTAAGCAGCTGGTACTTTGAAGGCGAGGAGTCGCGATAAGTCCTTGTTAGCATCTCTGTTGATAGGAGCACCTGCCCGCGCCTTGGCCCGGCTCCTCGACAACGTCATCCTCGACCCCGCTACGCCTGCGCTCTCGTCTGACTCTACGCCGTACCCACGCGCGCGCACCTCCGGCACCGCGTCGGCGCCTACGCTCACAACCTTACACACGCACACCTTTTCCGGCCACCACTACCGAGGGCGACGGTGTCGGCGGCTCCTCGGGCTTTCTGGGCACAGAGGCGCGCGCGCACACACGTAGCCGAGCCCCCCCTACGAGCCTCGTCGTTAACAGTCAGTGTTCCAAAAGTCGGCACCACGGCACGAACCCGAAGCACGAAGCTGCTGCTGCTGCTGCT